>NC_069510.1:33612424-33814924 GCF_027579735.1 Bombina bombina | reverse complement strand
GCTATTATGCGATTACATAGCTTAAACGCAATCAATAATGCTTCTATTTTTACACTTACTGTACCCCCCAAAAGTGAGTAAACCCCTCAAATGTTTTTAAATATTTTATAATATCTTTTCATGTGGCAACACTGAATAAATGACACTTTGCTACAATGTAAAGTAGTGAGTGTACAGCCTGTATAACAGTGTAAATTTGCTGTCTCCTCAAAATAACTCAACACACAGCCATTAATGTCTAAACCGTTGGCAACAAAAGTGAGTTCACCCCTAAGTGAAAATGTCCAAATTGGTCCCAATTAGCCATTTTCCCTCCCGGGTGTCATGTGACTCGTTAGTGTTACAAGGTCTCAGGTGTGAATGGGGAGCAGGTGTGCTAAATTTGGTGTTATTGCTCTCACGCTCTCTCATACTGGTCACTGGAAGTTCAACATGGCACCTCATGGCAAAGAACTCTCTGAGGATCTGAGAAAAACAATTATTGCTCTACATAAAGATGGCCTAGGCTATAAGAAGATTGCCAAGACCCTGAAACTGAGCTGCTGCACGGTGGGCAAGACCATACAGTGGTTTCACAGGACAGGTTCCACTCATAACAGGCCTCACCATGGTCGACCAAGGAAGTTGAGTGCAGGTGCTCAGCGTCATATCCAGAGGTTGTCTTTGGGAAATAGACGTATGAGGGCTGCCAGCATTGTTGCACTCATACGTCTATTTCCCAAAGACAACCTCTGGTCGACCATGGCGAGGCCTGTTCTGAGTGGAACCTGTCCTGTGAAACCGCTGTATGGTCTTGCCCACCGTGCAGCAGCTCAGTTTCAGGGTCTTGGCAATCTTCTTATAGCCTAGGCCATCTTTATGTAGATAAACAATTATTTTTTTCAGATCCTCAGAGAGTTCTTTGCCATGAGGTGCCATGTTGAACTTCCAGTGACCAGTACCTACCTAAACCTAAATTTAGCTTTCAACAAAGAATACCAAGAGAACAAAGTAAAGTTGATGATAAAAGTAAATTGGAAAGTTGTTTAAAATTACATGCTGTATCTGAATCATGAAAGTTTAACTTTGGTTAGACCGTCCCTTTTAGTAGCATCGGTCTTAAGACCACAACTACTTAACTAGCATGTCCGGCTCGCTCGCGCAAAGGTGCTTTCACAGCTTCGGAAATGGGGCCAGTTGTCTTTTCTTAGCTGTTTGCAAGGCTTTTTTTTAGGGTTAATGGTTTTGTATCTGTTCAGTTCACACGTTAATAAAAAATATTTTTTCTGTTTTTATTAAAAATGCTTAAAAGTATAGATCAAATCCCAGTTTATTTTCTTAGCTTTTTAACTGAAAACACACATGTATATATATATATATATATATATATATATATATATATATATATATATGTATATATATATATATATACAGGGGTGGAAAAATAGCACTAACGTTTACTAGTCCAGGGTTAAAAGTGACTAGCCCAGAGGAAAAATATTACTAGTCCACTCGCTGTTAAAGAAAAATTAAAAATTAAAATAGCAGAATTTGTTCTAAGTATTTCTAAATATATATTCCTATATATTTCTGTATATATCTGTACTTATAAATAATTATATATATATATATATATATATATATATACACAGTCTGTCCTGGGATGGTTATGAATCACTGCACTAACCCTAGCTAAGCTTATAAGCTGTGTGAACAGCGATGCTTTGGCGTAAAGGGAATCTGCTGAAAAGCAGACTTGAAGTAAAAAGGTGTGTCATTGTGAACCTAATTTGCATATCTTACCCAGAATCCTTTGCTGCATTGGAAACAATGTAATTCAGAGGTTTTTCTGGCCTGTCTAGATTTGTTAATGAACTACACAATGAGTTATTGTTCTCTCTCTCTCTCTCTGACTAAATACAACATATTTTGTTACCTAAAGAACATTGGAATATAAAATATAACTGCCAGATAGACAGAAGTTTAAGTTTAACCCATTCACTACCGGGAATTTCAGAGAAAAATGTACCCACAGTACTGGAAACTTTACAGAATTTTTGCTATAACTCTGCTTTAACAGAAATAGGGCCTTTGCTTTTGCTTATTTACCTATGAAAACGATATATATTTTTAAAGTAGACAACCCAAGGTCAAGGTCAAGGTCTAAGCCACTTTTGCTATATTTGATGCCATTATTTGGCTCCCTTATACAATGATATAAATAAAAATCGTTAACTTTTTCGAAAACTTTGGGTTTCTCACTGAAATTATTTACACACAACTACTGCAGTCATAAGACAGATGGTTGTAAAAACTTTTCTGGGATCCCCTTTGTTCAGCACACATGCATGGCTTTGCAATCGTTTTTTGTAAAATTGCAGTTGTACAGTGCACACCATACTTCTGAAATTCCTGACAGTGAAGCTTGTAAGGTAATATATATATTTATTTATTTATTTATTTTAAAGTTCAGAAATGTAGGGATCTCTCCTCTCCCTCCAATCTGCCTGATCCCCCCAAACAGCTCTCTAACCCTTACCCCTCCCACTGCCATGTTTGGCACTGGCAGACAGTCTGCAGTAACAAATAATTATGTTTTATTTTATATTTATTATCTTTTTTCTGTAGTGTAGGAAATCTCCTCCCTCTCCCCCTCCAAAATCACTTTTACTGTATAGTAGGGTCCTCCCTCCATCTGATTTTTTTTAATGTAGTGGAGGACCTATTCCTCCCTCTCCCTTCAAAACCATTTTCTGTGGTGTAGGGAACCCGCCCCTTCCTCCTTCCCTTCCCCCCAGCGCGACAGTGTCACTCTTTGTAACAATCAGAAGTCTGGCTTCATATGGTAGCACAAGCAATGCTCTGTTATGTTAAGGGATATCTTCTGCTCCCTGGTTGCTGCTCCCGTTGCCTAAGCTGAAAGTGGAGACCATAATATGCACCTTTCTTGAGGATGTAAGTACTACGTCAACATAGTAAGCTGGGCAATGTACTGTGTGACGTAGTACCTATGTCTATGTCCATATGGCGCAAGCGGGTTAATAGAGATTGGTTAAATTGCATTAAATAAGAAACATAAATATGGAATTAACTTGATACATAGATTGTGTTTTTTTATTAGTTACTCATATTTTTGGTCTCTTACAAGAAGCAGCTTTGTTAATGCACTATGTACAGAAAAAAGAAAAGCAGAATTTCTATGTAATTGCTTTTTTTCTGGACACCAGTGAAATCTAAGCAGACGGAGCGTACTTCCTAACAAGGCATTTAATGACCATCAAAATCCTATAGTGATGGGTCAGAATAGCAGATGCATTGTGAGTAGTACAAACAACAGACTTCCAGATGGACCTGTAATTAGTCACTTTGTTACATAGGAATAATGCTTTGTCCAAATGGCTATATTAGGTTGCTTAGTTTATCTAAAGGTATTGCATGTTGTTTATTAATGTAACAAACACCTTTATTTGCATGTAGTTTATACCATGTTTACATTCTAAACATTCTATGACCTAAAATTCTAGTTATTAACTCTTTTGCTGCTGAGTCTTTTTTTTCCTTTTTTTTTGCACACCTGTGCTTAGGGCTGCCAGCTGTCCTACAGAAATAATGGGGCAACCTGTCAGTGACTGGGCACGATGGTAGGTATGGCCACACAATGCCCTGCCCCCAAAAACTCTAACTTATACCCAAATTATTGATCCCACAACTGAGCAGTCATTTTTTCCCTTGGCTGCCGGTAACAAATTCATCATTTTACCTCTTTTGCTGACAGTAACACATTCAAACAAATGTGATTTGATCCCCACCCTTCTTTTTGTCCCATATCTGTAATGCATTAAAGGGACAGTATACACCAATTTTCATATAACTGCATGTGATAGACACTACTATAAAGAAAATTATGAACAGATACTGATATAAAAATCAACTATAAAACCTTTTAAAAACTTACTTATAATCTCCAAATTTAGCACAGTTGATAAGGTTTGGCTGGGACACCCAGTGAAAGGGCCTGGGAAAACAAAAAGAGCAGACACTCAGTTCACCTTCCTAGAACAGCAAATTGTATGATTTTATACTTTATGGTTCAATTTAAATTAATAATAACAAATCAGAAAAGAGATTTCTTTTTTTTTTTGTCACTATGCGCCATCTTACGATTTAAAGGGCCATAATACCCAAATGTTTAAACAATTGAAAGTGATGCAGCATAGCTGTAAAAAAGCTAACTAGAAAATATCACCTGAACATCTCTATGTAAAAAAGAAAGATATTTGACCTCAAAAGTTTCTCAGTAGCCACATCCCATTGTAAAGGATTTCTAAGCAGCATATCAGTATGTCTGTCCCGGGACAGCCAAAGGGTTGAACCTTGTGCACTCTCATATTATTTCCCTATTCAGTCTAAGGAAGTTTACAATGAAATCTTGTGAGAGTTAAGTGAAATCTCATGAGATCACAGTAAAAGAGGTCATGACCTCAGCACTGCTGATGCTGATTGGCTGCTGTTCATTTCTTCATTTTTTACCTGCAACTGAGCAGCAGTTGAGTATAACTTTTTACACAGAACTTACTCTGCTGAGCTGAGGAAATTGTGAGGTAAAATATCTTCATTTTTTACATAGAGATGCTCAGGTGATATTTTCCTGTCAGCTTTTTACAGTTATACTGCATCAGTTTCAAGTGATTTAGCATATGAGTATTATGTCCCTTTAATACACAAAATGAGTAGTTATAAAATAAATATTACATACATTTCTGAGAGATTTAATTTCTCCGAGGGCGGGCTTCACATGTATACATATTCCTACGCATAGCAAAGAAATATGAACTGACAAAATTTTTTAAATATATATATATATAAAACAAAACATTAAATAGTTGTATTAAAGGTAATCCTATATAGAATTTAACAATATATCACATTGTCCCAATAATCCCATTTATTTTTACTCTTATTTTTTTTTATATTAGTTCAGACAAACTTCGATCCATGAGACCTAACATCAACAGTACAAATAAATGAGGCTAGCGGTTACTGCCAGGTTATCAGTTTTGCTATAACAATCACTTCATAGCCATAAGGACATGAAACTCCTTATTTAAATTGTGAAACCTCACTCTTTCATATGTGGGGTATAATAATATATTATTATGGTTAGAGGGGAAATAAGGCCTCTTAACCCCTTCACGCCGTTATGACATTCCATGCCATCTTAATAGCGTTGGGCTTTAACGCCATTAGGACGACATGGAACATCCTACCATATATGGCGTCCTGAAGCTTCCCCCTTTGATGAAGGCAAGGATCTGCCTGGGGGGCGTGCCTAGAAGTGTAGGAGGTCCCCCATATTCGGATCCAGCCTTGAAATCAGGCAATCAGATTGGCGATCGCTTGATTTCATTTTTACTAAAAGTGTTTATATCTGAACTTCGTTACGATGTGAACACTATTGTTTCGCCACAAAGGGGTTAAAAAGCAAAATTGAGACATTTATGATCAATTAAACAACCAATTGCTGACGTATGAGCATATGTAATAAGCCGATATTGGTACACAGAGCACAGTGTAATAAAGTGCAACTGTGGTAAGTAACTGCTCCCTTTTCACTATCTGTGTCATACAACAGTAGTGAAAAAAACAACAAGGGGCCTATCTATCAAGCTCTGAATGGAGCTTGACGGCCCGTGTTTCTGGCGAGTCTGCAGTTATGAAGCAGCGATCATAAAACCGCTGCTCCATAACCTGTCCGCCTGCTCTGAGCAGGCGGACAGACATCGCCGGAAATCAACCCAATGGAGTACGATCGGGTTGATTGACACCTCCCTGCTGGTGGCCTATTGGCCGCGAGTCTGCAGGAAGCGGCGTTATACCAGCAGCTCTTGTGAGCTGCTGGTGCAATGCTGAATACGGAGAGCGTATTGCTCTCAGCATTCAGCGAGGTCTGGCAGACCTGATCCGCACTGTCGGATCAGGTCCGCCAGACTTTGTTAAATAGAGGCTCAAGGCTCTAATTCTGTTTAAATGGCGTGATAGCAAAAATGCTAAAAATTCTCTGGTCTTTTGGGAAAGTTTTTCTCTGAAATTCCTGTTCCTTAAGGGGTTAAACACAGGGTCTCCCACTCCTTTAATTTTCAGCATAGCAATAGTGATCACCAGCTCCAAGTACACAGCCATGCAGCAGACATATGAGAACTCAGTTTGGAAAGAGGATAGTCCCCTCTTTTAAATGTGTGGGTTTATCCGCCATAAATTGGTGAACGCCATAAAAATCGCCAATCTATTGTATCGGATGCAGTAAGACAGCATATTACACGCATGCAATATCCTTCATTTGAAAGAGGGGGTTACCCATTTTCAAATGAGGGCTCTCATGCACCTTTATATAGCAGATGATTGCCATAGAAACTGTAATCTTTGACCGACTAGGTGCCTTTATTGTGCTCAGGGCTTTATAAGCGACTATAGAACTTTAATAAATGCACAACAGCAGGAAAAGTGACTCCTTTTTTTAAAAAAAAACAAAAAACAGAGGCCATTCTTTCAAAAGAGGGTCCGAATGCCAAGGTGGCTATCAGCTGATTACGAATGGCAATAGTGATCACCTAACAGAACCATAGGCTAGGTTGTCCCCCGCAATACATAAACGTGAGGCCTCATATTAAAGGGGCATTATAGTGCAAAGCATACATTCTCTAATTAGAGCTTATAATTGTAATACTAGTGATCCTGCAATGTTATGTGTTTAGCCCCCAAAATATGTTAAAAGCATAGTTAAAAAAACAGTTCAGGAGCTGCAGAGAACTGCAGGTTCCATTCACATATGGCTGCAAGCCAATCTACAGTGGCAGTTGCACAGCCGAGTCATGCCACTGCTGATTGAATTCCCAGCTGTATCTTCTTGGGACCAGTAGTGCTCTGTGGCTCTCGGGTAACAATTTAACTATGTGTTTAACACATTTTGCAGGGATAAATGTTATCTTGTAATTTTAAATTATTAATTGTTGTTGAACAATACAGATAAAAACATAAATGTTAGTGTTTTTGGATAGTGAACTAATACTAAATATGTTTGAAACATTTAGGGAAATATGCCTCCTGTGATGTTGCTTAGTCTGTATGCCAAAGAAAATGACACAAAAAAGTATGTTGTTTTATTGTATTTCAAATGGTAGTGTTATATTATGTTATGATATATCTGCAAACTAAAGTTATTTTCTAAAATTTTTGGTCTGATAAAAAAACGACATATAATTTGTGTGGGTACCTCACATTAAAAAAACAGGTGAAATGTAGGTGTAAATGTAAGGAAGGCCAAACCAGTCTATGTCAACCAGTCCATGTAGAAAATTGATGTGAGATCTGGATCAGCAATACACTGCCAATCGAACTGCACTTGGCCAGTGATTGGTCGCTATGGACATATGCTGCCCTAATTGGCTGAGCTGCTGTGTTTGACTATGGGTCACTAGTGCACTGTTATTCCTGAGTTTACTTAAAGGGATAGTCTAGACAAAATTTAACTTTCATGATTCCGATAGGGCATGCAATTTTAAACAACATTCAAATTTACTGTTATCATCAAATTTGCTTTGTTCTCTTGGTATTCTTTGTGGAAAGCAAAACCTAGGTAGGCTCATATGCTAATTTCTAAGCTGTTGAACTGCCTCTTATCTCAGCGCATTTTGACAGTTAGACACTGCTAGTTCATGTGTGTCATATAGCTACCAATGTGCTCACTCCCGTGGAGTTATTTAAGAGTCAGCACTGATTGGCAAAAATGCAAGTCTGTCAAAAGAACTGAGATAAGGGGGCAGTCTGCAGAGACTTAGATACAAGGTAATCACAGAGGTAAAAAGTATATTAATATATCAGTGTTAGTTATGCAAAACTGGGGAATGGGTAATAAAGGGATTATAAAAATTCTGGAGTAGACTGTCCCTTTAAACTATATGCCCCATTTATCATGAAGCGGGAAGACAAGGTGCCCAGCTATTCATATTCCTCCCTGCACACCCTGCATCATGTGTAACTTATAAGTGTCCAGGTAAACATGGCTGAGGTGGCAACCCTAAGCGGATGGGCATTTATTATTGCAGTAGCAGACACCACCTGTCAGTCACCGCGTCAACCTTGTAGTGAGCAGACTCCTCAGCCCTAGCATGCACTTATTATCACTGTTTTATGTCCGTTTGACCCTGTGTGTGCACAGCGATGGGAAATATTATAAAGTGTTATGGGTTGCATACAAAAAAAACACACAGATAATAATTTATTTCCTAAAAATGTCCAGGAAACAACACAACATTTAAAAAAGGTTGGATGGTACCTTCTGTTGCCATAACTACTCTGAGGGCCACGTCTTATATATTACTTTAAATGCACCACATATTTAAAGGGACAGTCTACACCAGAATTCTTATTGTTTTAAAAGATAGATAATCCCTTTATTACCCATTTCTCAGTTTTGCATAACCAACACAGTTATAATAATATACTTTTAACCTCTGTGATTATCTTGTATCTAAGCCTTTGCAAACTGCCCCTTTTTTCAGTTCTTTTGACAGACTTACAGTTTAGCCAATCAGTGTCTGCTCCCAGATAACTTCTCGTGCACGAGCACAGTGTTATCTATATGAAATTTGTGAACTAACACCCTCTAGTGGTGAAAAACTGTTAAAATGCAATCTGAAAGAGGTGGGCTTTAAGGTCTAAGAAATTAGCATATGAACCTCCTAGGTTAAGCTTTCAACTAAGAATACCAAGAGAACAAAGCAAAATTGGTGATAAAAGTAAATTGAAAAATTGTTTAAAATTACATGCTCTATCTGAATCATGAAAGTTTATTTTGGGCTAGACTGTCCCTTTAAATATTGGTAAGCTTAGTCCAGACAATGGGGCCGATTTACTAAGAGTCGGACGGACATGATCTGCTGTAGCGATCATGTCCGCCCGACATTACTGAATGCCAACAATTTACCATTGCACAAGCAGTTCTGGTGAAATGCTTGCGCAATGCCGCCCCCTGCAGATCTGCGGCCAATCGGTCGCTAGCAGGGGTTGTCAATCAACCCGATCGTATCCGATCGGGTTGATTGCTGTCCGTGCCTCAAAGGCGGCAGACCAGTTAAAGGGACACTGAACCCAATTTTTTTCTTTTGTAATTCAGATAGAGTGTGCAATTTTAAGCAACTTTCTAATTTACTCCTATTATCAATTTTTCTTCGTTCTCTTGCTATCTTTATTTGAAAAAGAAGGCATCTAAGCTTTTTTTGGGTTCAGAACTCCGGACAGCACTTTTTTATTGGTGGATGAATTTATCCACCAATCAGCAAGGACAACTTACATTCTTGCATTTCAAATAAAGATACCAAGAGAATGAAGAAAATTTGATAATAGGAGTAAATTAGAAAGTTGCTTAAAATTTCATGCTCAATCTGAATCACGAAAGAATTTTTTTGGGTACAGTGTCCCTTTAAGGTCTTAAGACCGCTGCTTCTTAAAGGGACATTCCAGTCAAAATATAATTGCACGTAGATTTATTGCATTTTTGAATAGAAACACATTTGCAATATACATGTATTGGCAAAAATGCTTCTATGAAGAGTTATCACTGTTTTAGTGTTAACATTTTTCTCTGCATGTGAAGCATAGCTAGATGTTTTCATTGCACCCACATTTTAAATACTGCAGCTGCTCAGAGTGCCAGTGGGACTTGTATCATGTCAGCAATTAACAAATTGAGTCATTACCAGATAGTACAAGCACCTTAGGCTCTCCGAACAAGTGTTGTGTTCAAAATGCTGGTGCACGGTGCATACTTAAATACACTTTTGAAACATCTATAGCTTTTATTAGAAACCTTTTTGCTAATGCATGAATATTACAAAATTGTTTCTTTTCAATACCGAAATGCACCCATGGGGTTTCCTATTTTGGCTGGAATATCCCTTTAACTCCTGTTTTCAGCGAGCCTTAAGTTGCATTAAGGGCACGAGAAATGCTTGTGCAAAGATAAATGCCGACAGCAAACTTGCTGTCGTCTTTTATCGATGTGCGGCGGACATGATCCACTACAGCGGATCATGTCCGTTGCAGATCGATAAAAGACGACAGCATACGCTGTCAGCATTTATCATTGCACAAGCATTTCTCGTGAAATGCTTGTGCAATGTCGCCCCCTGCACATTCATGGCCAATCGGCCACTAGCAGGGATGTCAATCAACCATATCGGGATCAAGGTGGCGGACGAGTTAAGGAGCAGCGGTCTTAAGACCACTGCTTCTAAACTCCTGTTTGCGGGGAGCCTGAAGGCTCGCACGGAAACAGATGCATACGGGGATTGATAAATCAGCCCCTATGTTTTCTTTATCTTGCTATGTAATATGTATTTACTTAGCAGCAACTTGTATTTCCCTGACAGGGTTACTTGGGTGAGTTACATATGCACAGCATAACTTATGTCACAGTTTTATATTTATAAAGCAGGACTCACCTATAGGCGTTGCCTTGATATGGGCAGGGGAGTACTAACCCCCCTTTTTTGTATAAGGTGAGGATATAGTTAATGGTTGCACAGTGCAGTGCTACTGTTTCAGTTGCTCATTAAATGTAAATACCTCATTAGTAGGTGCATTAATACCCCTGCAGCTGCCTCTCACATGCTACCATTGGTGAGTGTATTATTACACCTGCAGCTGCCCCTCACACATGTAAGTATCTCAGCAATGGGTGTCTGGTTACTGCTCCAGCTGCCCCTCACACATAAGTACCTAAATAATAAGTGTCCAGCTACCTCTAGCATGGACATAACACAGTGTTGTTTATTACATTCAAACTTGGTTATCTAACCTGTACAGGCATCTGACTGACTGACCTTGGGGTCTTGACATAAACCCCCAAGCATTCTGGGAATTATTGTTTTTTTTGCCTGTAATTGATTTGTCAGAAAAGCAATCCAGGACTACAATTCCATAAATACAGTGCAGAGAAGAGTTGTGTTGATTGACAGCACGTTGCAGCCAATCATATTGCAGAGCTTTACATACCTTCCCCTTAGCGCTCAAGACTTTCTGAATTCTTTGCTGGGAAACTAAGTGACATCCAGGTATGTGACTGAGACATTTTAAGTGCTGGCAACTAGTGCCCCTAATGCCCAGGCACCTCAAAGCAGTGACCATGTTAATTAAAAAAAAAAAAGTTTGACAGAATATATATTACATGCAGTGAGTTTCACATAATTATTCAGCTGCTTTGAACCCACATAAATTTAATTTGTTAAAGGGGACACCCCCTCAGTAATTTGTAAATATAATTTTGACAGAAGTATTATCTTAAAGGGATTTATCAGTATATTTTAAATATTATTTTTATTATTATTATTTATTTTTTACTGCTTATAACTGGTATAACAAATCTGGGTAAACATTTGGCATTTTAGTAATGACTGCTGGTGATTGCTACAAACTTTGTGAATTTGAATTAAAAACTTTATTTTGTTGTTTTTGAGAGATTCAGTAAAACAATTTTAATCTCCCATTGTGACAATATTTTTGTCACTTCTACAGCCAAAAACATTTAAAGCAGTGGAAAGATTTTTGTTGCTTAAAAAAAGTTACATCATATTTTTGGAATTAAAATAATTTTTCAAATGTGAATTATGCACAGATTTTGTTTTTCTTGTTGTTGGGGGGGGGGGGGGGGGTGTCCTGGTGTATTTTATGTCATTTTGTTCATTTTTCTGAATATCCAGTACTGCTTTGTTTTATACATGATGGAAATTTAGATTCATTAGTTATTTCCATATTTTCATGTATAATTTATAAAGTGCAAGTAAAGAGATGGGGACTCACAGGAACTGATAACCAGGGGGGTTTATTCAAGCAGCTAAGGTGAAGCACTATTCAGTGTACAAGACAGGTGCAAGGTTATCTGACGCGTTTCGCGCATGCTCAAATGCGCTTCATCAGAGATCATTTATAAAGTGGTTCTGTGCATGACAGTGTATAGTTTTCACTCACCGCTCACTTACCTACAGCGCTGGTATTACGAGTTTTCAGAAACCCGCCGTTAAAAGACAAGAAGTGAGCGTTGAGCAAAATTTTGCTCATTACCGCACTCCAATACCAGCGCTGCTTAAGTCAGTGGTGAGCTGGTCGTACGTGCTCGTGCACAATTTCCCCATAGGAGTCAATGGGGAGACCCGGCTGAGAAAAAGTCTAACACCTGCAAAAAAGCAGCGTAAAACTCAGTAACGCAGCCCCATTGATTCCTATGGGGAAATAAAAGTTATGTCTACACCTAACACCCTAACATGAACCCCAAGTCTAAACACATCACCGCCACCTGCATTATATTTATTAACTCCTAATCTGCCGCTCTGGACACTGCCGCCACCTACATTATACTTATGAACCCCTAATCTGCTGCCCCCAACATCGCCGACACCTAAATTATATTTATTAACCCCTAATCTGCCACCCCCCAATGTCGCCGCAACCTACCTACATTTATTAACCCCTAATCTGCCGCCCCCAATGTCGCCCCCACTATATTAAAGTTATTAACCCCTAAACCTAAGTTTAACCCTAACCCTAACACCCCCCTAACTTAAATATAATTACAATAAATCTAAATAAATATTCCTATCATTAACTAAATTATTCCTATTTAAAACTAAATACTTACCTGTAAAATAAACCCTAAGATAGCTACAATATAACTAATAGTTACATTGTAGCTATCTTAGGGTTTATTTTTATTTTACAGGCAAGTTTGTATTTATTTTAACTAGGTATAATAGTTATTAAATAGTTATTAACTATTTAATAACTACCTAACTAAAATAAATACAAAAGTACCTGTAAAATAAAATCATCCGACGACTAAAGCTGAATGAAGGTACCTTTAAGTGACGTCATCCAAGATGGCATCCCTTAGATTCCGAATGGCTGATAGAATTCTATCAGCCAATTGGAATTAAGGTAGAAAAAATCCTATTGGCTGATGCAATCAGCCAATAGGATTGAAGTTCAATCCTATTGGCTGATCCAATCAGCCAATAGGATTGAGCTTGCATTCTATTGGCTGATTGGAACAGCCAATAGAATGAAAGCTCAATCCTATTGGCTGATTGGATCAGCCAATAGGATTGAACTTCAATCCTATTAGCTGATTGCATCAGCCAATAGGATTTTTTCTACCTTAATTCCGATTGGCTGATAGAATTCTATCAGCCAATCGGAATCTAAGGGACGCCATCTTGGATGATGTCACTTAAAGGTACCTTCATTCAGCTTTAGTCGTCGGATGAAAAAGGATGCTCCGCGTCGGATGTCTTAAAGATGGACCTGCTCCGCGCCGGATGGATAAAAATAGAAGATGCCGTCTGGATGAAGACTTCTGCTCGTCTGGAGGACCACTTCGCCTGGCTTGGATGAAGACTTCTCCCGGCTTTGTTGAGGACTTCGGCCCGGCTTGGATGAAGACTTCTCCCGGTAAGTCGATCTTCAGGGGGTTAGTATTAGGTTTTATTAAGGGTGTATTGGGTGGGTTTTATGTTTAGGTTAGGGACTTTGGGCTGCAATAGAGCTAACTGCCCTTTTAAGGGCAATGCCGATCCAAATGCCCTTTTCAGAGCAATGGGGAGCTTAGGTTTTTTTAGATAGTATTTTATTTGGGGGGTTGGTTATGTTGGTGGTGGGTTTTACTGTTGGGGGGGTTGTTTGTATTTTTTTTCCAGGTAAAAGAGCTGATTACTTTGGGGCAATGCCCCGCAAAAGGCCCTTTTAAGGGCTATTGGTAGTTTAGTTTAGGCTAGGGTTTTTTTTTATTGGGGGGGGGGGCTTTTTTATTTTAATAGGGCTATTAGATTAGGTGTAATTAGTTTAAATATCTGTAATTTGTTTATTATTTTCTGTAATTCAGTGTTTGTTTGTTTTTTGTACTTTAGCTAATTTAATTTAATTTAGGTAATTGTATTTAATTTAGTTAATTTATTTAATTATAGTGTAGTGTTAGGTGTTAGTGTAACTTAGGATAGGTTTTATTTTACAGGTACTTTTGTATTTATTTTAGCTAGGTAGTTATTAAACAGTTAATAACTATTTAATAACTATTCTACCTAGTTAAAATAAATACAAACTTGCCTGTAAAATAAAAATAAACCCTAAGGTAGCTATTTTGGGGGGTTATTTTGATAGGGCTATTAGATTAGGTGTAATTAGTTTAAATATCTTGTAATTGGTTTATTATTTTCTGTAATTTAGTGTTTTTTTTGTATTTTAGCTAATTTAATTTAATTTATTTAATTGTTTTTAATTTAGTTAATTTATTTAATTGTAGGGTTAGGTTAGGTGTTATTGTAACTTAGGTTAGGTTTTATTTTACAGGTACTTTTGTATTTATTTTAGCTAGGTAGTTATTAAATAGTTAATAACTATTTAATAACTATTCTACCTAGTTAAAATAAATACAAACTTGCCTGTAAAATAAAAATAAACCCTAAGGTAGCTACAATGTAACTATTAGTTATATTGTAGCTAGCTTAGGGTTTATTTTACAGGTAAGTATTTAGTTTTAAATAGGAATAATTTAGTTAATGATAGGAATATTTATTTAGATTTATTGTAATTATATTTAAGTTAGGGGGTGTAATTATATTTAAGTTAGGGTTAGGGTTACATTTAGGTTTAGGGGTTAATAACTTTAATATAGTGGCGGCGACGTTGGGGGCGGCAGATTAGGGGTTAATAAACAGTATGTAGGTGTCGGTGATGTTGGGGGCAGCAGATTAGAGGTTAATAAATAGTATGTAGGTGTCGGCGAAGTTGGGGACAGCAGATTAGGGGTTAATAAATGTAGGTAGGTGGCGGCGGTGTCCGGAGCGGCAGATTAGGGGTTAATAATTATAATGTAGATGTCGGGGGTGGCAGATTACTGGTTAATAAATATAATGTAGGCGTTAGCGATGTTGGGGGCAGCAGATTAGGGGTTCATAAATATAATGTAGGTGACAGAGTTGTCCGGAGTGGCAGATTAGGGGTTAAAAATTTTATTATAGTGTTTGCGATGCGGGAGGGCCTCGGTTTAGGGGTTAATAGGTAGTTTATGGGTGTTAGTGTACTTTTTAGCACTTTAGTTATGAGTTTTATGTTAAGGTGTTGTACCATAAAGCTCATAACTACTGACTTTTAAATGCGTTAGGACTCTTGACAGGCTAGGGTGTACCGCTCACTTTTTGCCTCCCAGGACAGACTCTTAATATCAGCGCTATGGAAGTCCCATAGAAAAAAGACTTTACGAAGTCTACATAAGTCATTTTGCGGTAAGGCCAAAGAAGTGTGCGGTGACCCTAAAGGACCTCTTAACACTGATTTTTTACCCTAACGCACAACTCGTAATCTAGCCAAATATGTTTTCATACTATTGTTATGTTATTTTTAAACTGTGCATATATATATAAAACTGTTTTTTCATGTGTTAGTTTATGCATATTCATAGGTTCATTTTAAAAAACATTGGTTAATTTTAAACCTCTTCCACAGTAAATATTTTCTTTTTTTTAAATTGGTGTAATTGAAAAGAATGATTTTGGGCTAAAAAAAAGTGCTATGTGGATAAGACATTTTTTTTTGGGAGAAATTAAAGGGACAGTAAAGTCATAATTAGACATTCATGATTCAGATAGGACATACAAGGTTTATCTAGGTAAGCTCAGGAGCCGCAAAGAACCTAGGTTCTAGCTGCTGATTGGTGGCTGCATATATATATATACAGATTGTCATTGGCTCACCCATGTGTAGAGTTAGAAACCAGTAGTGAACTGCTTTGCTTCAACAAAAGATACCAAAAGAATGAAACAAATTTGATAATAGAAGTAAACTGGAAAGTTGTTTAAAATTGCTTGTTCTACCTAAACCATGAAAGATTTTTTTGGGGTTTCATGTCCCTTTAATTTTGCTTATTTTTTAACTTTGTTTAATTTTTATGTCACATTCATAGCTCAGGTCACTCCAAGGGACCTACAATTGCAAATAAATTCTCTAATGTGATATTTGTATACAAGTCACAGTACAATAATACAATTCACTGTTTAACCCTTGCTCCAGAGCAACAATAAACTACTATGAGCTAGCTGAACATATCTGGCGAGCCAATAACAAGAGGCATATTTGTGTAGCCACCAATCAACAGCTAGCTCACGGCAATGCATTCCTACACCTGAGCCTACCTAGATATGCTTTTCAGCAGATGGTATCAAGAGAAAGACATAAAGGGTTGATCACCACCATTGCACTTGTTTCCGACAGATGGCAATTTCTTTATCCTCTGCCAGTTTTGATCAAAATCAAAAAATGCTTCTGCAGTTAAGAGTATAAGTATGAATTTTTTACCACCCAAAAAACAACATAGAATTGTTTTTGCCATTGTCTCTTGATTTTCTAATAAAAAAAGCAAACAAATGCCAAGGATTAAAGGCAAACAAAATAGTGATTATTAGTGTAAATATCTGCTTATTATATAGTTGATAAATTACATACCTTGGGGGGGTGGGTGTGTGTTTAAACACATAGGTATAGATTTATCAAATGTCGGGCAACATGATCCACTGTAGCAGATCATGTCTGTTTGATATCAATAAATGCCGACAGCATACGCTGTCGACATTTATCATTGCATACACATTTCTTGTGAAATACTTGTGCAATGCCGCCCCTTGCACATTCGCAGCCAATCGGCTGATAACAGGGGTTGTCAATCATCCCAATCGTATCTCGGAGATGGCGGATGAGTTATGGAGCAGCGGTCTTACGTTAACTTATCCTCAAAGGCTTGCGCGGAAACAGCAGCATCCGCTGCTTAATAAATCTACCCCATAGCATTAAAGGGTCGCTTGTCGTAAATTGACATGCTCTAACGAATTAGTGCTTGACATTTTTAAAATATAATGGCCCTTTAATTGAGCAGAGCAGGTAACTTCCTAACATCATCCAATATGGCTGGGGTAATGTCAAACAGTTATATTCACAAATTTTAGTGGGCGGGGGTCTTAAATAATAAATGTAAAAGTGTTGCCCTTTGCTTATCAAGTCATTTTAGCAGTGGAATATGATAAGTGAAAATTTGTATTGAGTAGGCGCATGTGCATTCTGAGGATTCGGATGCCTCCAAACACGGAAAAAGGCGGTTATCAGGCGCCATAAGTATCCGAATGCTGCGAGCAGCCAGGCTTCTTCTGCATTTGGGGGCACCCCACTAAATGCCTAATATTAAGTATTTGGATTGTGATTAGCACAAACAGGACTGGCACATGTTAAGTATATGATTATTTTATACCAAACTGATAATGTAATAATAGCTGTTGATAAACAATAAAATGGCTGATTGTGATTTCATCATTTAAAGGGTTCATTTGTAGCTGTTAAAGGGACAATTTAACCCAAAAATGTAGATACTGTGATAAGGAGACTGCTGTTCCTGAGGCTTCTAAAGCTGCTATTTCCAATTTATTTCTATTATCAAATTTGCTTCATTCTCTTGTTATCGTTTGTTAAAAGAGCAGCAATGCACTACTGTTATATGAAAACATCAGGTGAGCTAATGACAAGAGGCATATAAGGGCAGCCACGAATCAGCAGCTAGATCCCAGTAGAGCATTGCTGCTCCTGAGCCTACCTAGGTATGCTTTTCAACAAAAGATATCAAGAGAACAAAACAAATTAGATAAAATAAGTAACAAGAAAAGTTGCAAACATTTTTTTAAGAGTGAGGATACTACATGTGGATACCATTATTAGTTCAAAATTCCTTAAAGGGACATGAAACCCAAATTATTTCATTCACGATTTCGAAAGAGCAAGGAGTTGTAAACATCTTTCCAATTTACTACTATTTTCTGATTTGCTTCCTTCTCTTGCTATCCTTTGTTGAAAAACATATCTAAATAGGCTCAGTAGCTGCTGATTGGTGGCTGAACAGATGCCTTGTGTGATTGGCTCACCCACGTGCATTGCTATTTCTTCAACAAAGGATATCTGAAGAATGAAGCAAATCAAATAATAGAAATAAATTGGAATATTGTTTACAATTGTATTCTTTATATGAATCATGAAAGAAATATTTGGGTTTTATGTCCCTTTAAAGGTAAATGAAAATGAATATTTCCCCATTAGCTGTAATAACTTAGCTAATTATCATGCCCGCTACATATAAGTTACCCCTATAAGTGATGTGGGTAATGAGAAATACACAGTGCAGACACAGTACACTGACTACAAGCACAGCAGCAGCTCAGTGAGTCATGTAATGGGGATCTATAAAGGCAACACAAAACAAATACAGATGAAAGACAGGAGAAGACAATCTAGTTAAAGGGATAGGAAAGACAACATTAAACTTGCCTGATTCAGATAGAGCAGGTCATTTTAAGACAGTTTTAAATTCACTTCTATTTTCAAATGTGCTTTGTTCTCTTGGTATCCCTTGTTGAAAAGAAATGCGCACATATCCTACACTAGTGTGAGCTAGCTGCTGATTGGTGCCTGCACACGTTTGTCTCTTGTGATTGGTTAACTAGATGTGTTCAGCTAGCTGCCAGTAATGCAATGCTGCTCCTTCAGCAAAGGGTAACAAGAGAATGAAACAAATTTGATAATAGAAGTAAATTGGAGAGTTGTTTAAAATTATATGTTCTATCCAAATCATAAAGGAAAATTTTAGGGTTTCCTGTTCCTTTAAAGGGACATGAAACCCAAAAATGTTCTTTCATGAGTCAGATAGAGCATGCAATTTAAACAACTTTCTATATTATTTCTATTATCAAATTTTCTTTGTTCCCTTAGTATCTTTTGTTGAAAAGCAAGTAAGTAAGCTTAGGAGCGCTTACGTGTCTGGATCTCTATATGGCAGCAGTTTTGCAAGAATGTTATCCATTTGAGCACTAGATGGCAGCACTATTTCCTGCCATTTAGTCCTCTAGATACCTACCTAGGTGTCTCTTCAACACAGAATACCATGGGAACAAGCAAATTTGATAATAGAAGTAAATTGGAAACTTTTTTAACCCCTTAATGACCACAGCACTTTTCCATTTTCTGTCCGTTTGGGACAAGGCTATTTTTACATTTCTGCAGTGTTTGTGTTTAGCTGTAATTTTCCTCTTACTCATTTACTGTACCCACACATATTATATACCATTTTTCTCGCCATTAAATGGACTTTCTAAAGATACCATTATTTTCATCATATCTTATAATTTACTATAAAAAAAATTATAAAATATGATGAACACATGGAAAAAACACACACTTTTTCTAACTTTGACCCCCAAACTCTGTTACATATCTACAACCACCAAAAAACACCCATGCTAAATAGTTTCTAAATTTTGTCCTGAGTTTAGAAATACCCAATGTTTACATGTTCTTTGCTTTTTTTGCAAGTTATAGGGCAATAAATACAAGTAGCATTTTGCTATTTCCAAACCAATTTTTTTCAAAATTAGCGCTAGTTACATTGGAACACTGATATCTGTCAGGAATCCCTGAATAGCCATTGACATGTATATATTTTTTTTAGTAGACATCCCAAAGTATTGATCTAGGCCAATTTTGGTATATTTCATGCCACCATTTCACTGCCAAATGCGATCAAATACAAAAAATCGTTCACTTTTTCACAATTTTTTTCACAAACTTTCGGTTTCTCACTGAAATTATTTACAAACAGCTTGTGCAATTATGGCATAAATGGTTGTAAATTCTTCTCTGGGATCCCCTTTGTTCAGAAATAGCAGACATATATGGCTTTGGCGTTGCTTTTTGGTAATTAGAAGGCCGCTAAATGCCACTGTGCACCACACGTGTATTATGCCCAGCAGTTAAGGGGTTAATTAGGGAGCTTTTAGGGAGCTTGTAGGGTTAATTTTAGCTTTAGTGTAGTGTAGTAGACGACCCCAAGTATTGATCTAGGCCCATTTTGGTATATTTCATGCCACCATTTCACCGCCAAATGCGATCAAATAAAAAAAAAAACGTTACATTTTCACAATTTTATGTTTCTCACTGAAATCATTTACAAACAGCTTGTGCAATTATAGCTCAAATGGTTGTAAATGGTTCTCTGGGATCCCCTTTGTCAGAAATAGCAGACATATATGACTTTGGCGTTGATTTCTGGTAATTAAAAGGCCGCTAAATGCTGCTGTGCCTCACACGTGTATTATGGCTAGCAGTGAAGGGGTTAATTAGGGAGTTTTGTAGGGAGCTTGCAGGGTTAATTTTAGCTTTAGTGTAGAGATCAGCCTCCCACCTGACACATCCCACCCCCTGATCCCTCCCAAACAGCTCCCTTGCCTCCCCAACCCCACAATTATCCCCGCCATCTTAAGTACTGGCAGAAAGTCTGCCAGTACTAAAATAAAAGGGTTTTTAAAACTAATAAAAAATTTTTTTTAGCATATTTACATATGCCACTGTGTAGGATCCCCCCCCTTTGCCCCCAACCTCCCTGATCCCCCCCAAAACCGCTCTCTAACCCTTCCCTCTGCCTTAATTGGGGCCATCTTGGGTACTGGCAGCTGTCTGCCAGTACCCAGTTTGCAAAAAAATATGTTTTTTTTTTATTTTTTCCCCATTTTTTCTGTAGTGTAGCCTTCCCCTCCCCACAGACCAACCCCCACCACCTAACTGATTGTTTTTCTCTTTGATTTGTTTATTTTATTTTACAATTTGTTTTCATTTAACAACAAAAAATTTTCTGTGTGTAGCGGTTCCCACCCGCTCCCTCCCCGTGCACGCGCCCGCCCCCACCCTCCCGTGCACGTGCGCACGTCAGTGCGCGCCCCCTGGCATCCCTGCCCACGATCCCGCCCCCCTCCACATCACGAGGGCCATCGATGGCCGCCACCCGCCTCCCGGTCCGGCTCCCACCCACCAACGCTGTAAGACACTGATCTCCGGTGCAGAGAGGGCCACAGAGTGGATGGCTTAAAAAGGTTATTGCAGGATGCCTCCATATCGAGGCATCACTGCAATAACCGGAAAGCAGCTGGAAGCGAGCAGGATCACTTCCAGCTGCTTTCCACACCGAGGACGTGCAGGGTACGTCTTCAGGCGTTAACTGCCTTTTTTTTGAGGACGTACCCTGCACGTCCTCGGTCGTTAAGGGGTTAAAAATGGTTTGCTCTATCTGAATCACAAAAGAATATTTCATATCCCTTTAAAGGATCATATAAAATATGTTAATAATATAATAAAAGAAGCAGTGAGCCCAAACACTATCCAAGGGCTCTGCAAGTCTTTTGTTCATGGCTCCAAAGCAGTGCACATTATATATGGAGCACTGCTTTGGTTGGATGCCACATGACGAGGTACATCACACGTGACGTCAGCGCACTCTACAGCGCATGCACGAATGCGCACTCACAAGTTTGTTCAGCCAAAGGAAGGGGATGAATAGCACTTTCCCTATATGATGTTACTCTGGGGGAAATTAGTGTAAAACACTACAAAAGCGGAATTAAAGGGGTTAATGGAAGTTTACATGCACTCTGCTTGTGGACACAAAGATAAGGGGCCAAGTGTAGGTGAGGAGGGTAGAGATTGGGAGGGTTTTTAAAGGGGGGGAAGGAAGTATCAGCAATTTGGAAAATAACAGCGAGGAGAATCTCCCTCCCTCCCATGTGTTTTGCAGACGTTCATGTCGCAGCTTTGGGGTTGTGTTTTCCTAATTTTTGGGAGCTGTAAGTGGTGGGTGGTACCTCCTGCTGGGAAGAGTGGGAGAGGTGTGGTCTGTGGGGGTTCTTTGCCAGAGTTTCCGGCACGTGGTTTTAGGTGTTTATTTTTTGTATTTAAATTTTCTTATAAAGTTTCACCCCAACATTCAGTGTCAGTATTTATTTAATTGGAGCAGGAGTGGACACTAGCTGCTTTACAGGCAATCTTTATATATATATATACTGTGTGTGTATATATATATATATATATATCATATTTTTAGCAGGCTATATCAAACCCCTGCTGTTTTATGGCCCTTTAAGGCACATATCCTCAAATTTTACTTTGGTTATTACTTTTTAGTTATTTAAAATAAAAAAATACCTTCACTAGCTCATATAAAAAGGGAACGACTGGCACCTAACTAGTTTTGCTGATTGAAATTTACCAACCCTTGCAGTAAATGTGTTAATTTGCAGCAGCAGTCTATTTTCACTAGGCACATATAATGTAATATAATCCATTTTAACCATATAGTTGCCAGCTACCCCAGTGCACATTTGCTGATTGAAACATGGCAGCTGTTATAATGGCACAGCAGGTAGATTACATGTTTGGGGAAAGATTGTTCTTTTTCAGGGATTTGTTGCAGTGCCTTACGTTTCTACTTCCTGTGATGTAAGCAATGTGCGCAAGATATTTGTGTTTTCTTAAAATCTGCTCCTTGAGTCTGTGGGGAGCTTGATGCCCCGTGTTTCTGGCGAGCCTTCAGGTCTAAAGACCACTGCTCCATAACCTGTCTGCCTGCTCTGAGGCTGCGGAAAGACATTGGCGGAAATCAACCCGATCGAGTACGATCAGGTTGATTGACACCCCCTGCTAGCGGCCAATTGGCCGCGAATCTGCAGGGGGCGGCATTGTACCAGCAGTTCACAAGAACTGCTGGTGCAATGATAAATGCCGACAGCGTATGCTGTCAGCATTTATTGATGTGCAGCAGACATGATCCGCAATATCAGATCATGTCCACTCGCACAATGATATTTCGGCCCCTGTGAGTGACGTTATATAGGGTAGCCCCAACACCCTAATGACCATCAGGCATTAAACACATAGGGGTGGATTTAATAAGAAGCGGATGCTGCTTTCTACACCCAATGTTTCGGCTCGCCGGAAACTTAAGTTAAGAAGCAGCGGTCCTTAACTTGTGTGGCGGACTGCAATCATCCCGATCAGATACAATCTGGATGATTGACACCCCCTGCTAGCAGATGTGCAGGGGGCGGCATTGCACAAGCATTTCACAAGAAATGCTTGTGCACTGATAAATGCCAACAGCGTATGCGTATGTGGCATTTCGCGATGTCAGGCGGACATGACTGGCTACAGCGAATCATGTCCGTGCGACATATTATAAATTGACCCCATAAAGTCATCCCCAGAACAGCAATGCATTACTGGAAGCAAGCTGGACACATAATAGAAATAAATAGAAAATTATTTTAAAAATGTGCGTGCTCTGAATCAAAAAATATTTATTTTGATGTTCATATCCCTTAAAGGGACATGAAACACATTTTTTTTTTCTTTCGTGATTCAGATAGAGCATGACATTTTAAATAACTTTCTAATTTACTTCTATTATCAAATTTTCTTCATTTTCTTGGTATCTTTTTGTTGAAAAAGCCAGGAGGTAAGCTCAGGAGCGTGCACATGTCTGGACCACTATATGGCAGCAAGAATGTTATCCATTTGCAAGAGCACTAGAAGGTATTATTTCCTGCCATGCAGTGCTCCAGACACCTATTAAAGGGACACTGAACCCACATTTTTTCTTTCATGATTCAATTAGAGAATTACATTTTAAGCAACTTTCTAATTTACTCCTATTATCAATTTTTCTTCTTTCTCTTGCTATCTTTATTTTAAAAGCAGGAATGTAAATCTTAGCAGCTAGCCCATTTTAGGTTCAGCACCATGGATAGCGCTTGCTTATTGGTGACTTACATGTACCCACCAATAAGCAAGCATAACCCAGGTTCTCAACCAAAAATGGGCCTGCTCCTATGCATCACATTCCTGCTTTTTAAATAAAGATAGCAAGAGAACGAAGAAAAATTGATAATAGGAGTAAATTAGAAAGTTGCTTAAAATTTCATGCTCTATCTGAATCAGGAAAGAAAAAATGTGGGTTCAGTGTCCCTTTAAGTATCTTTTAACAAAGAATATCATGGAAACAAAGCAAATTTGATAATAGGAGCAAATTGGAACCTTTTTTTTTAAATTGTCTGCTTTTTCTGAATCATTAAATATTTTTTTGGTTTCATATCCTTTTAACTAGAGTTAGCGCCCCTTCTAGAGCCGGGTAGGGACATACCACATTTTATAAGTGTTAAAAACTTTATGCACCGCTAATGACCTTTTTAGTGACTTATCTGGTTAATCGGTTACCCGCTCTGTCTGATTAGAAGCCGTAGCTTTTTTACTTTCCGTGCAGCTTTATGAGAGGCTGACAGCTATGGTGGGTTGTCTTTAATTGCTCAACCTTAGGTCGGAGTTGTATGCTGATGGGATGATGCGTAAACAGGAAAAAAAATATGTCATCCAACTAGAAATGAATCATTTAAATAGCCATTACTCAGTATTTTGCAGATACATTTTAGCTAAAAAAAAAACTTGGCTGTGAACATCATATTCAGAATTTGTCCTTGTTAAATGGATTTATGAATCTTATACTGAAACCTGGCACCAGAGATAATTTATTAGGGGATTGTTTATTACATTCCTGGTGGACAACAGATTTTAAGTATTTACAAAAAATATATATATTTTTCTTAGCCACAATGAAGCATGTCTATAGCTCATTAAAGGGACAGTGGTGTTTCATATTATTGCAATATATTATAAAGATTGTGAAAGACAACGGTTAAAAGATGTAGTTATAACCTGCATGATCTCAGGACCGTCTTTAACACAGGGCAAAAGGGGCAGCTGCCCAGGGCCCAGTTTCTGTTGAGGGGCCCAAGAGTCCTAAAAAAAAATTTTTTTTTTTTAGGTTCATACCAGACTGCTGATTTGACATGGTGAACACACACATTCAGTCCTAATACTGTCACAGTCAAAAGTACTCTGCTTATATTTTTTTTTTAAAACTGTGCCAGACCGTGCCGGTGTCATGTGACATGCCAAGCTATTGCCATGTGCTGTTTTAGATGTGCTCTGTGCAGCACTGAATGCAAAGCCCTAACTCAGCATCCAGCCATTCCCACTGCATCATTAAAGGTCCTACTGGGGTTACCACTGTTACCAGGTAACTGCTGTGGTGGTGGGGATTGTTTCTGGGTAGGGCTGACTGTAGGCGCATGCAGCAGAAAGCTGGAGTGGCAAGCACGTGAGGATTTGAGCATCTGTGCAGCTGCATACACTGCTCTCTTCAGTCTTGAGGCTGTGTGACTCATCTCACACTGTATCCATGCAGCCTTGGACACACAGCATCCAGTCTGCTGGTCCCCTTAGCCCTGCTCTTTCTGCTGTGGCCCTAAGATCAACTAACTGAAGTTTGTTACGGGAACAGTGCTTTGTAGAAAGGTGTCAGTGGGAAGAATAAGCAAGTGCACACACACCCCTCCCCATGCAGCATTGTTTAGTGCAAGGTGAGAGGGAACTTGTTCCTAGCAAAGAAGTGACATGTGCTGCTGTGGCTGATGTATAGTGTCATGCTGATACTTCACACATTAATGTAAGGTTTATTTTTTATAGTTTTTGTCTTCTCTCTGTCTCAGATTTTTTTTTTTGAAAATAATTTTTTTATTGAAGTTAAGCATAAATCATCACACCAAGGACTCGCCCTAAGGCCAAAGTTACAACAAAGAGAAAAATACATTGTCTATATAGAGATATTATTGCAAAAGTAGTATACACATACATTTCAAATCTGAATATGAAGATAGACAATATCTTAGGCGAGAGAAAATAGAACTTCATTTTATATTATCAGCGTATGAACTCCACATTCTAATAATATTTTACCTAGGACCAGACCATCAGCCTGTGGAGGTTTAGCATGAGTATCAGCCACTCTTGGGCTGAGATATATAGGGGGGGAGGGGGATATTCAGCGGGTAAGCACCGCTATACGCATAGGGAACAGGGGTGGGGGGGGCGGAGCCATATATAGAAGTAAGTAGCATAGGGTACCTGATTTGGACATTGAGGTGCCCAATCGTAGAAATCGTATATTATTGAAGCTTATGGGGCTAAGTGGGGGAATTAACAAAATCTTCTGCAGACACATATAGGCTGAGGAATAGATGGGATGCAGAGGGGTTGATCTAAGTTGCAAAATTTATGCGACTATATGATATAGAGCAGATGTACTATTGTTTAGACTAGTAGCTGTTGTCTTGGATATAATTATCTAGTTATTGGTATATGCCAAGACTTATGCGGTGTCGTGCAGTTAACAATCAATCTATCTTAGTACATGTGAGAGATATTTTAAGCATATCTCAGACTTAGATTACATGAGGAAATCATGAGAAAACAGATAGTATATAACATAACATAAGAATTGTATAACAATTAGCCAACATAGGTACCCGTAGGTCTAAGAATAAAATTGTGTCTATATATACTAGATGTAATCAAGTTTTGATTATTATTCAGTTTATGCGTGAAACCTTTAGAACACATGAGAGTTTGGAAAATGGCAAGCTTATCCTCAATTTTACTTCTAAATGTAGTGACAGTGTATCATTGCAAATTATATCACGCCCTAAGGTGAGTAGGTCACTTATTAGATTAATAGTTGAAACAGGAGACCTTTAAGCAAGAAATGAAAGTTAGCCACCACTAAAATAAAACACATAACAAATATAAAATATATGGTATTAGCAACATTAGCACAATTACTAGCTTGTACAGGGAAAATAGGAAAGTATTCACATGTTTAAAGTAGTAATTTGGCAATAATACAATCTCAGACATATCTTAGTGGACAAGAAGACAGGTTGTACTACTATATTAGGTGCCTAGGCTAAGTGTGGTCATAGGGAAACTAAGGATGGTAGCCACACATATATTCTGACAAATAACTTTGAAGATGTACCTATATACCTCTGATCCTAAGGATTTTCTGATTATAACAGGTTTAGTAGGGTATAGATAATCTAGTGCTATTTAATATTTTTATGAGAGACCTAAAATAGGCTATTGCAAAGCGACTAATATTTCACTACTCTCTAACAGCGCCATTTTTCCCATGATGGCAATTATAGCCCTGTATGAGGAGGTTGAGGCTTATTTTGTATATGTCATAGACTCCCTAACAAGGTGGTCATACATTAGTATTATGAGTGTCACTAAATGGGTGAGCAGCCTAGTGCCCATATAATACAGATATGCTTTTAGCAAATATCATTCACTCTGAGTAAGCATAATGCGTAGAATTTATTCTTTTTTTTTTTTTTTTTTTTTTTTCCCTTGAATAAAGCGTACATGCTTCCTCACCCATGAAGGAGAGGCAGATATAGTAAATCTTTAAATAAACATCGCCATAACATAAGTATTATCACCAGTAAACTTTGCAATGCTAGCTAATATAGAGTAAACTAGTGTAGGGTGAAGGCGAATCTCAGGTGCTCCAAATCTCATAACCATTATATTAGAGTGCTCTAAAACTAAATAACTGTTAATTCACAGATTGTCCCAAAACAGGCCTATAGGCAGTTATCGCCTAAACATATGATAGGTAGCATTAGTTAAGGCACGTGACATCTAGAATTGCTCTAAGATAGCTATGAATTAGATATAACCTTACTGAATATAAGATATAAGCAAATGTACTTAACAACCTAAGCATTAATAATAAACATGCGAGTACAGGATAAACTATGAGGTGGGGTCATATCTAACCCTATATCGTTATAGCAGACTAAAATACAAATCTGAGTATGACTTAATAGTATATATCTAGAGGGTAGTACTCACTTTAGAATTTGTATATGTTAGCTGTGAAAAAAGGTAAGTTCCCTACAGCCATAAATCATATACTCCTAAATACTTGACTGCTCTTATGTACCCCCTACTATATCAAGGTGCTCATGTAAGAGTAACTTGCAGCCTAAGTCTGTAATAGCTATGCAGGAGTAGTAATTTAAATACTCTTAAATACTCAACATGCGTTACAGAGGCTAAACATTTAGACACAGATCTTCCAGTCAGCACACATATAATTAAGACACAACAATAAGGGGTAATCTTGCTATCATTTTCGTAAACGTAATTCTTACATAGGCAGAGAATTACATTAAACACTTTAATGAAAAAGGGTTGTCCCGGTCTCTACATATAAATGCTCCGTAGTACTGCAAGGCCTTTCCTCGTGTGAGGGATAAGACACTCCTAGTCATAAATTTGGGAATATCAAACTGCAGGGTCAACATTATACATATTAAATATATTGTAGAGTCCAACATATGATGCAACTTTTGAACAAACTTTTCTCTGGAATAGAACATGTCATTTACTGAACGGCACTACTCAGCCTTGAGAGGTGCTGTCTTGCCAAAGTAACTGAACCCTTAGCCTACATCACTTCTAGATAAGTCAGTTTACCTATGTATGCTGTGTAGGCTTATCATTATATCACCCGATTCCACAGGTTAAAAATAAGAGTGGTGGATCAGCTTCATCATTTCCAGTCAGGCCAAGCAGGTACAAGTTGCCGCTCAGGAGATCTCGATGAATTCCTTCTGTGATCAGCAGCCGGTATTCGCCAACCGCACAACTGTCAGCGCAGAGCTCCGGTGGAGACCCTAATCTAGCAAGATTGTAGGTCTTCGTTAGGGCTAGCCATGGCAAAACATCCGAAATCCAGGCCGACAACATGGGATTAACGCTGTCAGGCAAAATAGTCACGTGCCGGTTGGAGTAAGTCTTCGCGTCTAGGGATTCCTGAAGTCCTGTAGATTCTGAGCAGTCAGCCCCGCACTGCTGGGACCCGTCTGGAATATGAGCACTATGATTTGCTCCCATTACAGGGAGGGTGATTGCCGTCCTAGATGTCCGCTCAGGCGAAAGTAAATTCTCAGCCGATGGTGTAGGTTTGTCAGCCGAATCATGCATAGCTGGCATCAAGAGCTCTGAAAGCTCTTTGAAGTTCTCCTCCATCCGCCATGTTAGATTTACCAGTAGGGACTGCACTGTAGCGTATAAGTTTTCTTCTTTGGTCAAAAGTGTCATTTTCTTTTTCTTTGAGCAGGTGCTTTCAGTTTTATAGGAGAAATTATTTTATTATTAATTATTCGATGACCCAGCCATCAAGCTATTAGTGACCTTATAATAGTTGTAACAGAGCTCTGTGGCCTCGTGGCGGGTTTGCAATATGCAGTTCAAAGTAATTCAAAGTAAAGTTCCACTCTCTTATTTCCTAGCCCAAATCATTAATTGGTTTCTGAGGTGAGCTTGTAGGAGATCTTGTTAGACACTTTAGTCCCTCTAAAAGTTGACAAAAGTCCTTCTATTATATCATTAAGAGCCGGAGCTCTTGCTGTATGCGACCAGTCAGCTTGGCAGTTGGCTCCGCCCCCCCCCTCTGTCTCAGATTTTACAGCTTCCCATAGTAGTTCTGCTGTTCCAGTCAGTAAACTTATACTGCACCTCCATGCTTCCTCCTCAGTCTTTACCTTGCTTTCCTCTCTTTAATCAACTAACCTCACACCAGAATCACATTCAAAAGAATATTAAATGAATCCACAGTGGAGGAATTTATATATGTATTTACTTATTAGTACTGCTTAGGTCCAGTTTCACATATTGCAATTTATTTCATTTTTTTAAATGATTAGCTTAGCAGTGGATAATCCACTGCTGGGCTAATAATGAAAAAAAAAAATTGATTTAGTTGTTTTTTGAGATGTTGGGGTGGAGAGCGAAATTGCATGGGTGGGGGCCCAAGAATATTTTCGCCCAGGGTCCAGTCAATATTAAAGACGGCCCTGCATGATCTGCCATTGAGACGCTACATAGCTTACAGCAGAGCCGCAACAGTGTGATGTGCAGTGTATGGGGCAGCAGTATAGCAGTTGATTGACAGCACTACCTCTCAATAAAAAAAATAAATTACCTAGAGCAGGTGGAACTATACAGATGGGGGAAAATATACCATTAGACCAGGAGTGCCTAATATTTTTTGTATGGAGGGATTGGCCAAGGGACATGTTACGTTATGGACATATTTATGAAAAACTAACATCTTAAAATAAAATTAGAATACAATTTTAAAGGGACAGTAAACCTACAAAATATTGTAATATAATTCTGCACATAGTGCAGAATTATATTACATTATCTTAGCGCTAACCTTGTACTATAAAGTATTGCAGGCATATTTTATTAAAAAAAAAGAATTTTTCAGACCGCCGCTCAGTGCTCTACTGCTCTGGGAGCCGTGCTGTGACTAGACAGCTGCCCAGATGCGCTTAGACAAAAAGTCAGTATAACAAAGACAACAATAGTAATAAAATGCGCTATACCCAGAAAAATGTTGAACTTGAATGTGTATTTACAATTATGTCCTTCTTGTTGAAAAAATGATGATTACAATATTGCAAGTTGATCAGATAATAAGAAAGGACAGTACCTTTAATGGAAGTAAGTGAATCCAAAAAAACTTCCTGTGCTTAGGAGTGTTTGTCAGTATTTTCAAAGAATATTTCCAAGTAGTTGGTTTCTGTAATCCCTTCAATTCCAGGGAAGTCACTGTGCCCAAACCTTGCTGCCTTTAATCCAGCCTGGTATTTCCCAACCAGGGCTTGATATGCAGGAACAGGTATATGTGGAGAGAGAAGAAATGGCGCAAAAGGCAGGACTCAAGTGAAAGCGTTTAATAACACAATATAATACATAAATATATGCACTTACAAGATTAAAATGAATTTGCTGCAATTAGGAGGATCGTGGGTGGTAAATGTTCTTATTGCTTCTCACAGCCGGCTTGTTGTAATCGAGCGATGCTGCACTGGGAGTGACTGACAGGTGAATCCGGATACCGTGTCAGCAAAACCTGTGGCTGTTGTGAGTGCAGGATACCAGGACCCTTTAACGTTTTCCAACCTGAATTGTCAGTCCAATACTGGGTATTGGACTGAGAATTCAGGTTGGAAAACGTTAAAGGGTCCTGGTATCCTGCACTCACAACAGCCACAGGTTTTGCTGACACGGTATCCGGATTCACCTGTCAGTCACTCCCAGTGCAGCATCGCTCGATTACAACAAGCCGGCTGTGAGAAGCAATAAGAACATTTACCACCCACGATCCTCCTAATTGCAGCAAATTCATTTTAATCTTGTAAGTGCATATATTTATGTATTATATTGTGTTATTAAACGCTTTCACTTGAGTCCTGCCTTTTGCGCCATTTCTTCTCTCGCCACATAGACAAAAAGTCAGACCCGCTCAGTAGAGCACTGAGTGGCGGTCTGAAAAATTATTTTTTTTAATAAAATATGCCTGCAATACTTTATAGTACAAGATTAGCGCTAAGATTATGTAATATAATTCTGCACTATGTGCAGAATTATATTACATTATTTTGTAGTTTTACTGCCCCTTTAATTCAAAATTACATAGCAAACTAGTTACTGTTAACACATTTCATTTAACAGGATATGTTACTCAAATTGGCAACATTTGGTACAAATGCACATAGTTAAAGAAACAGTGTACCTTTTTAATGTCTTCTCGATCATTTTTTACTGGAGTGTAATAAATTGTTTACGAATAGCTCCTCTATTATTATTTTATCATTTGAAATAGCTGATTTTGCCTGTTGAGACCACCACCTTTACTGAACATTTTAATACTGCAGTATTGTTTGTAGAAAAGGTATGAAAGCAAGAGGCAGCCGCAGATAACCTCCCAGTAGGAGTGGTAGGTGGGAGACAGCCCTTCCCATTTGAAAGAATGTTTCTGCAGCAGCTTTTTGCTTGAGTACATTCTCTCTTTAATTACTTGTAAGTGCACGTAACCTGAGCACTATATGGCAGCAGTGTTTGCAGTAATGTTTGTAACGAAGGTCTCCGGGCTGGCGAAATTATTTAAGAATACTCGCAAGTCCTTCTGTTTCTCTGGTGGAATTATATAAAGCAATTTTAACCCTGAAAGCAGCGTGTCTCAGTAAGGGGCGTACACGGCATTTTCTTATGGGGAGGAGATGAATGCATTAAAATTGTAATTTAAAAATCTTACAAAATAAATAATTTAACAATTCTCACAAAAATACGCAGGAAAAAGTTGTATTGTTAACGTGCATCAAAACTCGTATTTTATATAAAAAATTTTTTTATTTAAATTACACAGGAATAAATTGTATTAAATATGCACAGCGTAAATTGTAATTTAATGTGATGGTAAACTTGAGCAGTTTTCTTTCACTTTCTATGCAGCCTGTCCGTTTTTGAGCGTAGTCGCTAATTTTTGAAACCTTTAATATCAATAAGAGATTGCAATGTTTAAAATATTTGCTCTTATCGTTCCTCGCTCCTCTCACCTGCGACTTCCTGCTCCGATATCTCATTATAGTAGAGAGCGGTCCCACCCGCTCCCTACGTCACAACTCTAGGCTCTCTCCCGGGAGATTAGATTTGCGCATGCGCGAAAATGATCGAAACATCAGGGAGCGCGCATGGTGTTCCTTAGAAAGAAAAATGAATCGCACACGCGCTGTTGATTAAGGGGGTGGGTGACATAGAGCCCAGGTCACCTAACGGCCTGATTTTCAATTGGAGAACAAGAAAACGTGATATTGAAGATGTTAGAAGTCCAGGATCCTAAACCGGTGCCGGAGGATAAGCCACTAAAGAAGCTGAATAGTGTGCCCAGACCTACGTCTATTCAAGAAACAGCTAATTTGCAATGCAATTTTCAACAGCTGCAGTCTATTATAAAACTGAAAAAATTGCTTTATTCTCTAGTTCAGGGGTCAGCAACCTTCGGCTCCCAGATGTTTTGTAACTACATTTCCCATGATGCTCAGATAGCCTAAAGAGTGTCTCAGCATCGTGGGAAATGTAGTTCCAAAACATCTGGGAGCCGAAGGTTGTTGACCCCTGCTCTAGTTAATCAACACTATGGGGCCGATTTATCAAGCTCTGTATAGAGCTTCATGCCCCTTGAAGGCTCGCTGGAAACAGAAGTTATGAAGCAGCGGTCTAAAGAGCGCTGCTCCATAACTTGTCCACCTGCTCTGAGGCCGCGGACAGAAATCAACCCGATCAAATACGATCAGGCTGATTGACACCCCCTGCTAGCGGCCGATTGGCCACGAATCTGCAGGGGGCGGCATTGCACCAGCAGTTCACAAAAATCCTGGTGCAATGATAAATGCCGACAGCGTATGCTGTTGGCATTTATCGATGTGCAGCGGACATGATACGCTACATTGTATCATGTCCGCTCGCACTATGATATATCTACCCCTAGGTCTGTTGGAAGGTTTTCTGCGGATGGCATATAACAGTGTTTGTTATGCAAAACTAGGTAATGGGTAATAAAGGGATTATCTATCTTTATAAATAAAGATTTTCAAGTAGACTGTCCCTTTAAAGTGAAAAGTTTGAATCCTCAGCTCCTTTCTCTGAAATTGAAGATAAATCATCCGAAGAAAGCTCCTCCTCAGAACGAGAAAAAGACCTCTCAGAATCAGATATTTGGGCCTGTCTGATAGTTGGAATAACAGGAGACACTTCCTCTCTATCACAGGTCCCTGAAGAATTAGATTTACGCTTACTTGTAGGTGGCATCATGCCCATTTCCTCAGAAATAGCAGCCTCTAAATGATTTTATCCTGGAAACATACACAGGAGGCAGACAAACTGCAGTAGGATTTGGCATCTGCAACTGTAAAACAAAGATTAAACAAGTAAAGTTTTGCTGGTTGGGCATACAGTAGCCAACTTGCAAAGCAAACATTTGTAGGTTAAAAAATAAAATCTGTAGCTCTGCCCTCCAGTGGGTCCAGCCCAGCAGAGGCAGCAACAACATTCTCCATAACAGTAATGACTTTATTAAAAAAATGCATTTATGTAGCCTATCCAAGGAGGATATATATTAGTGAAAATAAGAGTATATAATTGTGGAACACAGACAGCGTGTACTCCTTGAGAGTCACTGTAACTATTAACAACATGTTGAAAATATTCCAAAAATTAGTGTATATTATTACACGAATACTAACAATAGTAGGCCCCCTGCCCTGGTATAAGGTTGTATTACCCCCTCTGGTACCAGGACTGCTGCTGAAGCACTACAGCTGCTGAGGAGACGCAGGAAGAGGCGGGAATCACGAACATACCCTAATTTTTCCTCCCCAGCATCCCAGTGAGCCCTCCAAATGGTACTGGCCTCAGACACAATGATACCACTCCCTGAAGTAATACAGAGGGAAGAGCTAAGTGGCCAGTTGTTAGCTGGAACTATTCAAAGAAACCGCACCTAAAAATATCAAAAGTGACAAACGTGCCCCTAAAATCAAACATGTATATCCAACACACTGTAATAAAGGTAACACCCTACAAACCCTTATAATGAAAAAAATTCCTGAATCTAGAAGATTCTTAGGTGGCAGATTAAAATCATCCCAATCTGATACGATCAGGATGATTAACAGCCCCTGCTAGCAGCCGATTGGCCACCAGTGAGCAGGGGTGGCATTTAACAGTGCACAAGCATTTATGGTGAAAAGCTTGTGCACTGTTAAATGCCAACAGCTTATGCTGTCGACATTAAGCGATGTTGAGCAGACATGATTTGCTAAATTAGCAAATCATGTCCGCTCAATTGATAATAAATCTACCCCATGGACTCTCACCACCTTAAGAAATAAAAGTATTTCCATCTTAATGGGAGGAGAGTCCACGGCTTCATTCATTACTTGTGGGAATTAAGAACCTGGCCACCAGGAGGAGGCAAAGACACCCTAGCCAAAGGCTTAAATACCTCCCCCACTCCCCTCATCCCCCAGTAATTTTTTGCCTTTTGTCACAGGAGGTTGGCAGAGAAGTGTCGGAAGATTCTGAGTAGTCTCTTATGGAGGGTAGTACTCTTCGGAATGGGACTGGAGTTTTAAGTAGTCTTGCCAGCCTCTCAGTGAGAGCTTGGGTAGAAGTTAGAGTCCGGAGAGTCTTTCTGCGAAACCATCCAGACTAACAGCTCCTTAAGCAATCAGCATTGACGAGTTTCGCTGCCTGCTTTCTGCACTCAAGTCCATGTCAGGAGCAATGCTACTACCCTCTCACACTTGAAAGGCCGTGTTCCTGTTCCACGGCATAGATTCTGGTAAGATCGTTTCATTTATACACATTTGATAACGCAAGAAGACAGGGTCACAGTGTGTCTCCTTTTATCTGTATAGAATCAAGGGTTAATATTCCCGGAAAGGGGGTTATATGAACAGGGGGGGGGGGGTTTATGCATAATATTCTTTATTGTGTTTGATGCTGCGACATGTGTGAGATGAGGCTCTGGCAATGTGCGAACAGTCAGGTTTCTTGAGAGATTTCTGCGCGGCCTTTATTTGGCAAGTTTTTCTCTATAGTGTAGGGCGATCCTGCATGACTCTCCATGTGACCCGGTGTGGCCTCTTTAACTTCTTCTTCTTGATTGGCGGTTGCAGGAGACAAAACGATTTCTCTGTGGTCCGGGTCATAGGAGGTGGTGAGTGCCCCGGCCATTGGGATATAAAGGTGCCATTTAATTCTATCTAGTCCGTAATAAAGGCGCAAGCTATAGAGGACTCTTATATATTAGAGGGTACTTCCTCCTTAACCAGATCGAATACCTGTGTTTATTGTGAGGAGGTTCCGGTAGATCCGCCTACTCAACTATGTTCCACATCCTTTGATAAAATTGCAATATCTAAAAAGAATAAGATATTTAGTACAACCGAGCCATCCACCTCTGAGGGTTCTCCGTCCCGCGAGGTACCTTCCCTACATTCATCTCCGATTACACATGCAGCTCCCAGGGCACTACTAATCCTCCCGTGGGAGGGGCCCTTTGACGCCAGATTTCGCTGATCAGTTGCAAACGGCGGTCACTGCGGCCTTCAATGCCTTACCAAGCCCTGTTAAGTGCAAGCGAAAGGTGAAACATAGCTATCCATCCCACGGGTCATCTACTCCGTTGGATGTCTCTGACAGATTATCCGCTGATGAAGACGACTTCTCTGAGGGCGCTCTCTCTGGTTTGGAATCTGCGACATCCAGACCTCCGGCTGAAGGAGCCAGACTTTAAGTTTAAGATGGAGCATTTGCGCATTTTACTGAAAGAGGTGCTTGCTACATTGAAGGTTCCGGAACAGGAAAGAATTAAGGCCTTAAGGGTGGCTAATTAATTTATCTGTGATGCAAATATGCAGATTATTCGCCTGAATGCCAAGACATCAGGGTTCTCTGTTCTAGCCCGTAGGGCTCTGTGGTTGAAGTTGTGGTCTGCTGACATGACTTCCAAGTCGAGATTACTATCCCTGCCATTTCAGGGGAAGGTTCTTTTTGGTCCAGGCCTGGACTCTATTATATTCACGGTCACTGGAGGCAAGGGTGCTTTCCTACCACAGGATAAGAAGAATAAGCCTAAAGGGTCTACTTTTCGTCCCATTCGTTCGGGCAAGTCCCAATGCCAGCAACCTGCTGCAAAACCCGAGCAGCCCAGGGTTACAGATTTCTTCTGTCAAACCTATTTTCAAGCCCAGAGAAGAGAGACGCCTTTCTAGAATGCGTGAGGAATCTCTCCTCTATCAAAATAATCATACCAGTACCTCTAGTGGAAAGAGGTCTGGGGTATTATTCAAACCTTTTTGTGGTCCCAAAGAAGGAGGGCACGTTTCTAGACCTAAAGTGCCTAAACAAGTTTCTGTTGGTCCCATTGTTCAAGATGGAGATGATCAGGTCCATTCTGCCCCTAGTTCAAGAGGGACAGTTCATGACTACAATAGATTTGAAGGATGCTTACCTTCACGTGCCAATCCACAAGGATCCCTTCAGATTCCTAAGATTTGCCTTTCTAGACCAATACTTCCAGTTTGTGGCCCTACCGTTCAGTCTGGCGACTACCCCAAGAGTCTTTATGAAGGCTCTGGGAGCGCTGCTTGCGGTAGCGAGAGCCAGAGATATTGTAGTGGCACCTTATCTGGACGACATCCTGGTCCAGGCTTCATCATGTAGTCTAGCGGAGGACCATTCAAGGTCTCTTCTTCTCCTTCTTTGATCCCATGGATGGAAGATAAATGAGGGAAAGAGTTCCCTGATTCCCAACAACAGAGTGGAATTTCTGGGCACGATCATAGATTCCATATCCATGAAGATATTTTTTACAGATCAGAGACGTTGGAAGATTGCATCCCGCTTTCTTGCCCTTCAGACCTCTTTCAGGCCATCTGTGGCCCGGTGTATGGAGGTGATTGGGCTCATGGTATCCAGCATAGATGTCATTCCATTCACCAGGTTCTATCTCAGACCTCTTCAGTTGTGCATGTTGAGACAATGGAACGGCAATCACTCAGATCTATCCCAACAGATCTCCCTGGACAACCGAACGAGGCCAACTGTCCCAGGGGACATCCTTCTTGAGACCATCCTGGGAGATTGTGACCACGGACGCAAGTTTGTCAGGATGGCTTACATCAACCACGAATGAGAAGCTCCCTAGCCATGAGGCAAGTTTCTCGGATTATAGAATGGGCGGAGTCCCACAACTGTTCGCTTTCAGCTATCCACATTCCCGGTGTGTACAACAGGGAAGCAGAGTTTCTCAGCAGACAATCGTTTCATCTGGGGGAATGGTCTCTCCATCCTGAGGTGTTTGTGGAGATCTGCAACAAATGGGGGATGCCAGAGATAGATCTCATGGCGTCCAGGCTCAACTTCAAGCTACCCAGATACGGGTCGCGGTCCAGGGTTCCCAAGGCAGAGCTGATAGATGCCTTGACGCTGCCTTGGAAGTTTAATCCAGTCTACATATTTCCACCATTGCCACTTCTACCTCGATTAGTGGCCCGCATCTAGCAGGAGCAAGCTTCGGCTATTCTGATTGCTCCATCATGGCCGCGGAGGATGTGTTTGCGGATCTGGTGGGGATGTCATCGTCTCCTCCATGGAGGTTACCTTGTCGCAGGGATCTGCTGGCTCAGTGTCCCTTTCTACATAAAAATCTTGATTCTCTGAGGCTGACTGCGTGGAGATTGAACGCTTAGTCCTAGCCAAGAGAGGATTTTCTGAGAGAGTGATTGATACTCTCATTCAAGCCAGGAGGCCGGTCACTCGTTGCATCTATCATAAGGTGTGGAGAACCTACTTGTCCTGGTATGAGGAATGTGGATATCCCTGGCATAAGGTTAGGGTATCCAAGATCCTGTCCTTCCAGGATGGGTTGGAGAAGGGACTTGCTGCCAGTTCCTTAACAGGACAGATTTCGGCTTTATCGGTACTGTTACACAAGAAGCTTGCGGAGCTTCCTGATATTCAGTCCTTCGTTCAGGCTCTATTTAGGATTAGGCCTGTCTTTAGAATTTTCGCTCCCCCTTTGAGCTTAAATTTGGTACTTAAGATTTTGCAGAGGGCTCCCTTTGAGCCCATGCATTTGCTTGACATTAAACCTCTTTCTTGGAAGGCTCTATTCCTATTGGCTATTTCATCGGCACGCAGAGTCTCTAAATTGGCGGCCTTGCAATGTGAGCCTCCTTATCTGGTTTTTCACGCCGATAAGGCTGTTCTTCGCACTGGATTGGGATTTCTTCCCAAGGTTGTGTCAAATCGTAACATCAATCAGGAGACAGTGGTTCCTTCCTTGTGTCCTAACCCTTCTATTTCAAAGGAAAAGTGGCTTCATAACTTGGATGTGGTTCGAGCCTTAAAGTTCTATCTTCAGGCCACGAAAAAATTCAGACAGACTTCATCTCTATTTGTTGTGTATTTGGGGAAGCGCAGGGGACAGAAGGCCTCTTCCACTTCCCTATCCTTTTGGTTGAGGAACTTAATTCGCTTGGCATATGAGACTGCGGGACATAAGCCTCCTCAAAGGATTACGGCTCACTCAAATAGGGCTGTGGTCTCTTCATGGGCCTTTAAAAATGAGGCCTCTATGGAGCAGATTTGTAAGGCGGCTACTTGGTCCTCCTTACATACTTTTACAAAGTTTTACAAGTTTGATGTTTTTGCTTCGGTGGAAGCAGCTTTTGGGAGAAAGGTTTTGCAGGCTGTGGTGCCCTCAGATTAGGGTCCGCCTCTTTTGACCTCCCGTTTTTTTTCATTCAGTGTCTTCTAGAGCTTGGGTATTTGTTCCCACAAGTAATGAATGTAGCCGTGGACTCTCCTCCCATTAACCCCTTGACCACAACACTTTTCCTTTTTCTGTCCGTTTGGGACCAAGGCTATTTTTACATTTTTGCGGTGTTTGTGTTTAGCTGTAATTTTCCTCTTACTCATTTACTGTACCCAAATATTATATACCGTTTTTCTCGCATTTAAATGGACTTTCTAAATATACCATTATTTTCATCATATCTTATCATTTACTATAAAAAAAAGATAAAATATGAGGAAAAAATGAAAAAAAAACAAAACACTTTTTCTAACTTTGGCAATAAATACAAGTAGCACTTTGCTATTTCCAAACCACTTTTTTTCAAAATTAGCGCTAGTTACATTGGAACACTGATATATGTCAGGAATCCCTGAATATCCCTTGGCATGTATATATTTTTTTTTAGAAGACATCCCAAAATATTGATCTAGGCCCATTTTGGTATATTTCATGCCACCATTTCACTGCCAAATGCGATGAAATAAAAAAAATCGTTCACTTTTTTTAAAAAAAATTTGTGTTTGTAAATGCTTCTCTGGGATCCCCTTTGTTCAGAAATAGCAGACTTATATGGCTTTGGCGTTGCTCTTTGGTAATTAGAAGGCTGCTAAATGCCACTGCGCACCACACGTGTTTTATGCCCAGCAGTGAAGGGGTTAATTAGGGAGCATGTAGGGAGCTTGTAGAGTTCATTTTAGCTTAAGTGTAGTGTAGTAGACAACCCAACTTATTGATCTAGGCCCATTTTGGTATATTTCATGCCACCATTTCACCGCCAAATGTGATCAAATAAAAAAAAATGTTTTCACTTTTTCACAAACTTTAGGTTTCTCACAGAAATTATTTACAAACAACTTGTGCAATTATGGCATAAATGGTTGTAAATGCTTCTCTGGGATCACCTTTGTTCAGAAATAGCAGACATATATGACTTTGGCGTTGCTTTTTGGTAATTAGAAGGCCACTAAATGCCACTGCGCACCACACGTGTATTATGCCCAGCAGTGAAGGGGTTAATTAGGGAGCTTGTAGGGTTAATTTTAGCTTTAGTGCAGGGTAGTAGACAACCCAAAGTATTGATCTAGGCCCATTTTGGTATATTTCATGCCACCATTTTACCGCCAAATGCGATCAAATAAAAAAAAAAGTTCACTTTTTCACAAACTTTAGGTTTCTCACTGAAATTATTTACAAACAGCTAGTGCAATTATGGCATAAATGGTTGTAAATGCTTTTCTGGGATCCCCTTTGTTCAGAAATAGCAGACATATATGGCTTTGGCATTGATTTTTGGTAATTAGAAGGCCGCTAAATGCCGCTGCGCATCACACTTGTATTATGGGTAGCAGTGAAGGGGTTAATTAGGTAGCTTGTAGGGAGCTTGCAGGGTTAATTTTAGCTTTAGTGTAGAGATCAGCCTCCCACCTGACACATCACACCCCCTGATCCTTGCCAAACAGCACTCATCCCTCCCCCACCCCACAATTGTCCCGCCATCTTAAGTACTGGCAGAAAGTCTGCCAGTACTAAAATAAAAGCTATCTTTTAATTTTTTTTTTATTTTTTTAGCATATTTGCATATGCTGCTGTGTAGGATTCCCCCAACCTCCTTAACCCTCCCCCCCCAAACAGCTCTCTAACCCTCCCCCTCTAACTTATTGGGAGCCATCTTGGGTACTGGCAGCTGTCTGCCAGTACCAAGTTTACAAAAAAGATTTTTTTTTCCTGTAGTGTAGCTTCCCCCCACCCCCTCCCAGATCCCTTAGATCCGTTTTATTTTAATTATTTCCCCCCTCTCTCCCACTTTTATTACAAACATTTTCTGTAGTGTAGCGGTTCCCACCCGATCCCGCCCCCCCCCCTTCCCCCCCGTGCACACGTGCGTGCCCCCGGCTACCCCGCCCACGATCCCGCCCCCCTCTGCATCACAGGATCCATCAATGGACGCCCACCCACCTCCCATATCGGCTCCCACCCACCAACGATTGCAGCCATCGATGTCTGATGCAGAGAGGGCCACAGAGTGGCTCTCTCTGCATCGGATGGCCAAGGAGGGTTATTGCAGGATGCCTCGATATCGAGGCATCACTGCAATAACCGGAAAGCGGCTGGAAGCGATCAGGATCGCTTCCACCTTTTTCCAAGAGACGACGTGCACACACACATTTCAGTCCTTCCCTGTCAAATACCTTGTCATATACCATAACTTTTTAAAATAATGTTAACATTATTTTTGTTTTTTATAATAAAAGTACTTTAATTACTATTGTTCTTTACACAGAAAAAAATGTTATTTTTAAATATATCACACACATATATATATTAGAATCCAGAGGGCCTGTTATCCAAAGACACAATCAGGAACAGGCAAGGTCGGTAAAAGGCTGACAATACTGCATCCAAATCATAGTCCAGAAACAGAAGTGAAGTTCTCACAATACACTGGCAACACAGAAACAGAAGAAAAGTCAGAGAAACAGGCAGAGGTCAGCAGCATCCAATACATGGACAAAATTAGGCCGGGACTGACGTCTTTAAATAGTTGTCGCCATGGGAAAAAAAGTGTGCCATACCAATGACAAAATAATTCAGCCCCAAGGTAACTCCCTGTGTATAGTAACACTCAAAACATCAGAAAAATAGACACGTTGCATAGCAACCAGATGCTGCATTACATTAGCTGAGACTGGCAGTCAAGATGATAATACATAAAATGTTAGAAATTCTTAGTTGCTTTTTTATGATTATATATGTGAAAACTTGCTCTTTGCATTATATCTCTTTTATATACTTCTGTTATATTTCTGAAGATCTGATTTGTAAATGTAATATACATTGTCAATTGAAGACTATAATAAAGTTGACAAATTAAAAAGAAATTCTAAGTTGCATGCTTTTAACAACCATTGAAGGTGCCTACGGGCAGCTGCCTGCTTTGCCTAATGACACAGGCTGCCCAGCATGGCACCAATTCTGAGAACAATTGTATTTTGGCAGGCAGCATAAAAAGAGTATGAAGTATGCATTTATGATAATTAAATGCAAGGCATTAAGGGGCCTAGGAGCGTAATTCATATAAATCCCTAAAGGGAGAAGTATTGCCAGACAGTGAGTCCAGCCAAAAGTATTTGTATACATACATTTCATTCCTATAAATACTTATTTTTATTGTGGGAATCTCAGGCCATGTTTCCTGAGGTCACTCTTGGAATTATTGCAAAAGTAAATGTTAATATTTGTGAATGGTAAAGGGGAGTAATTCTTTAAATGCTACGTTATTGTGGTCACACGCATTATTTTGTTTATTCTGAAATGATGGAGACTTTAGGAAAAGTTCAGGGTAGTTTTATTAAGTAACCCTAAGTTAAAGGGACATGAAACCCAAACATGTTCTTTCATGATTTAGGTAGAACATGCAATTTTAAACAACTTTACTTCTATTATCAAAGTTTAATTCTCTTGGTATCATTTGCGGATGGTGCTGCAGTGCACAACTGGTTTCTAACTGAACACATGGATGAGCCAATCAAAATCAGTATATATATATATATATATATATATATATATATATATATATATATATATATATATATATATATTTATGCAGCCACCAATCAGCAGCTAGAACCCAGGTTCTTTGCTGCTCCTGAGCTTACCTAGATAAACCATTCAGTGAAGGATAACAAGAGAAGGAAGCAAATTAAATAATAGAAGTGAATTGGAAAGTTGTTTAACATTGTATGAATGTCTAATTATGACTTTTCTGTCCCTTTAAGGTTAGGATAAAGATTAAAGGGACATTCCAATCAAAATTTTAAAGCAAATAGGTGGATGAATTACATCTTTGAATAGAGACACATTTGCAAAAAATGCTTCTAGTAAAAGTTATCACTGATTTAGTATTAACATTTTTCTCTGCACGTGCATGGGAAGCACAGCTAGATATTCTCAGTGCACCAGCATTTTAAATACCACAGCTGCTCAGAGCAACAGTGGGGCTTGTATTACTGTATGTCAGCAACAAATTAAGTCATTACCAGATGGTACAAGCACATTAGGCTTTCTGAGGAAGTGCTGTGTTTAAAATGCTGGTGCACGGTGCATACTTAAATACACTTTTGAAACAGCTATAGCTTTTATTAGAAGCATTTTTGCTAATGCATGTATATTCCAAAAATACTTCTTTTCAAAACTGAAATGTGGATTCCAATTTTGGCTTGAATGTTCTTTTAACCCCTTCACCCAATCCGACGTATATGTACGTTGTGCGGTACTTTGGCTATCGTACCGCACAACGTATATATACGGCATCCAGCACTCTCGGCTGTTAAGTTACAGACAAGAGCTGGACCTCCTGAAGCTTCAGGCATCTCCCGCATATGGAGCCGGAGCGTGATTGGTGCATATGACGGCAGATGCCTGATCTTGTGTGTGTCACAGTCTGTAAAGATCTTCTGCTGGAGCCGGCAGGAGGTGTGGGCGGGAGTTGGGGGGTGGGCGGCCCAGCAGGGGAGGCAGGAGGGAGCGGGTGGAAGTGGGAGGGGCCCTACACTACAGAAAAGGTGAAAAAAGGGACAGGGAGGAATGGGGCAGCTTCACTACAGAAAAGGGGATAGATATGGGGGTGTGGGTAGGGTTGCCACCCATCCCTTACAATACAGAACACTTATAAGTTACACACGCTGCAGGGTGTGCAGGGAGGAATATGAATAGTGCTGTCCAGAAACACAATACATGTTCCTCCCTGCACGCCCTGCAGCATGTGTAACTCATAAGTGTCCAGGAAAACATGGCTCATGGCTGAGGTGGCAACCCTAGGTGTGGGGGGGCCCATAAATAAAGATCACGGTTGGGGGGGTGTTACACCACATTAATAATAAAAAAAAATTATAAAAAAAACCAACGTTTTATAGGTACTGGCAGACAGCTGCCAGTACCTAAGATGGCGCCTAACAGTTAGAGGGGGGAGGTTTAGAGAGCTGTTTGGGGGGGATCAGGGAGGTTAGGGGGGTAAGGTGGGTTCCTACACTGGAGAAATATAAAAACAAAAGAAGAAACTATAAAAAACAAACAAAAACAACCTTATTTATTCATACTGACAGACTGTCTGCCACTACCTAAGATGGGGGTTACCAGTGGGGGTGGGGGAGGGAAGAGAGCTGTTTAGGAGGGATTAGGCAGGGGGTAAAGAGTGTCAGGTAGGAGGCCAAGCGCTACACTAAAGCTAACATTAACCTTTTAAGCTACCCAATTAACCCCTTTACTGCCGGGAATAATAGAAGTTTGGTGTGCAGCTGCAATTAGCGACCTTCTAATTACCAAAAAGCAATGCTAAAGCTGTGTATGTCTGCTATTTCTGAACAAAGGGCATCCCAGAGAAACTTTTACAAACATTTGTGCCATAGGGTTGCCAGGTGTCCAGTATTCAACCGGACAGTCCAGTATTTTAGCAGGCTGTCCAGTAAACTTAAATGTCCAGTATTATTAAAGACCCCTGTCAGCTAAATGTAAAGGTCCTTCTAGGCCTTTATGCATTCGAAATATGCCTCAAAAAGAAGTTACACTGTGCATTTTCTATTCTATGTGTTACAGGCAACCATGGGCGTGTTCAATCATTGCTGGGTGTGTACCTCTGGCAGCCAAGGGGTCACATCACTGCTATGTACATGTGTTACTGGCAACCATGGGGATAAAATGACTGCTTAGTTGTAAAAAATATATGTGGTGGGATAAAAGGTGAGGCTTAAAGTTGGGCTTTTGTGGAGACATTGTATACCCAGCTACGTACCGTATCCAATCACCTATAGGTTGTTTGGTATTTTTATGAAGCACAGCTGGCAACCCTATTGTGCGATGATTGCACAAGCTGTTTGTAAATAATTTCTGTGAGAAACCCAAAGTTTGTGAAAATAGTACCACCTTTGTATTATTTGATGGCATTTGGCGGTGAAATGGTGGCATGAAATATACCAAAATGGACCTAGATCAATACCTTGGATTGTCTACTTAAAAATATATATAGATTTGATAGGTAAATAAAAAAACAAGGCTCTATTTCTGTTTAAATGGAGTGATAGCAAAAATGCTAAAAAATGCTCTGGTATTTTGGGCAAGTTTTTGTCTGGAAGTCCCAGTAGTTAAGGGGTTAAATGCAAGTATTAAGGGCTAATAAGGGAACAGGGTAATATGTCAGCAACGTTGGACTTAAACGGGTAGTGCCCATAGACGTAGAAGCTGTATGTCCCCAGACTCTTCAGCCTATTAAACATGTTCTAAGCTCAGTAACATTGCCAGCTGTCCTCCACAAAAATACTTGCCAATCTCTTGGTGACTGGACACTATAGTAGAAGGAGGTCACACATTGCCCCCCAAATGCTCTTCCACAGCCCCCACTCTTGAATTCACAATGCAAGTTCCCAATTGCTCCAAAGCCACCACTTCCCTACTGAAGAGACTGACATGGGATAAGGCTAGACCCTTTAGAAAGATCAGAGCAAACCTAGTCTGCTTTTAAAATAAAAAAATCTTGATTGTAGATCATACACCAAAACGTCACCTCCACCTGCACCGCAGGCAAAGAGAATGACTGGGGTTTATGGGTAAGGGAAGTGACATATATAGCAGCTTTGCTGTAGTGCTCTTTGCCTCCTCCTGCTGGCCAGGAGTGATATTCCCACTAGTAATTGATGATTCCATGGACTCACCATATCCGGAAATAATGTTTTTCACTACTAAGCAGATATTTTACCCCTTGGCTGCCAGTAACATACAAATCAATATCTCTTTGGTTGCCAGTAACACACATAAACAAAAGGGATTTGACCCTTACTGCCCCTCACTTCTTTCTGTTCCAAATTTGTAGTGTGTTTCGGCATAAGAGGCCTTTTACAATTACTAAACATTTAAAGGGACAGTCTAGTCAAAATTAAACTTTCATGATTCTGATAGGGCATGCATTTTAAACAACTTTGTTCTCTTGGTATTCTTTGTTGAAAGTTAAACCTAGGTAGGCTCATAAACTGATTTCAAAGCCCTTGAAGGCCACCTCTTATCTCAGTGCATTTTGACAGTTAGACAGTGCTAGTTCATGTGTGCCATATAGATAACATTGTGCTCACTCCCGTGGAGTTATTTATGAGTCAGCACTGATTAGCTAAAATTCAAGTCTGTCAAAAGAACTGAAATAAGGGGGCAGTCTGCAGAGGCTTTGGTTATGCAAAACTGGAGAATGGGTAATAAAGGGATTATCTATCTTTTAAACAATAACAAATCTGTAGTAGACTGTCCCTTTAAATGTCCAGTATTCTTGTGAAGATTTCCCTAGACAATCTGCTAAAATACTGGATTTTTTTGGTTGAATACTGCACACGGCAACTCTAAGCATTGTAGAAGGGCTATACATTTAATAGAGCACAAAATGTAAGATTACATGAGTGTTGTCTACTGACAAGCCTGGAAGGTGCCCCTTGAAGAAAAGGTTCACCCTTGGCAGTTGCTTAAAGGGACACTGAACCCAATTATTTTCTTTTTTGATTCAGATAGAGCATGCAATTTTACGCAACTTTCTAATTTACTCCTATTATCAATTTTTATTCGTTCTCTTGCTATCTTTATTTGAAATAAAAGCCATCTAAGCTTTTTTGGGTTAAGAACTCTGGACAGCACTTTTTGATTGGTGGATGAATTTTTTCCACCAATCAGCAAGGACAACCCAGGTTGTTCACCAAAAATGGGCCGGCATCTAAACTTAGAATCTTGCATTTCAAATAAAGATACCTAGAGACTAAAGAAAATGTGATAATAGGAGTAAATTAGAAAGTTGCTTAAAATTTCATGCTCTATCTGAATCACGAAAGAAAAAGTTTGGGTTCAGTGTCCCTTTAATGAGAAATCCTTTCTATTTGGCAGTTCTTTCTGGTATCTAAGAGTTAATATGTGAGCAGGGTTAAGGAGCAGAGGAGGGAAGGCCCTATTTGAAGTGTGCCTACATGGCGCAGACAGTGTGCTCACTGAAACTAAAATTAGTTTCCGTGTAAGCCCACTTCACATGTTGCCGTAGGGACCTAATTGAAATTACAGCTACACTAACTAGCTCAGGAGATGTAGTCTCAGCCGCTGATAGCTAGCAAGACAAACATGGCCGCTACGCTCCTTGCAACCTTTACTTCACAGCTTTGAACATATTGATCTTGTTTCAATGTGTCTGAAGCAAAGGGCAGGCAACTCCCACTAACACACCTCGCTAACTCCCCCTGAACGCCTATAACTACGTCACACCGAAGCTACACTCCCCCTGTTCCTCCTCGCTACCGCCCACTGACCGCCTACATCTATGTCACAGCTAACCTACACTCCCCCTGCACTGCTCATCTAACTCTGCCTGACCTCCTACACCTACGTCAATCCTTACCTACACACCCCTGGAACACCTAGCTATCTGCTTACTGACAAAAAATAACTCACTATAATAAATTATACTATAAATAATAAACCTACCCATTATAACTATAAAGCTATATCGCTAAAGATATAATCAATGTTTAAATAATGTGTCACAGAGATGCGCTAAGACCCCAGTGGCCGACCTCCGGAGGGCCGGCAAAACCTAGCCAGGCTCCTGGAACTCAGGAATTTAGCTCTGATCCGCTGCTCCTTAAAAGGGGTGTTGATCGAGTAGGGTGCAGGGGTTCAAGTCGCCCTTTTAGTAGGTTGTCAGCAATTTTATGAGACACCTAGGGATACCACTTGTTTGGGGGTGCTCCGGTAAAATGGGGGACACTTTAAATCCAGCCTCGAATCCTCCAGAAGGTAGCACCCTTAAACAAGTGGCTATGCATATTGTTTAAAAACTGACCCCTAATCTGCCATAACCTAAAACTAACTGTAGAAGCTTAGGCCGTACACATATTTTTTTATTACACTTAAGACCGCTGCTCCTTAACTCGTCCGCCATCTCTGACAGCATTCATCCAGATCTGATTGGGATGATTGACACCCCCTGCTAGCGGCCGATTGTCTGCAAATGTGCAGGGGGCATCATTGCACAAGCATTTCACAAGAAACAGGTATGGGGGGTGGTTAGGAGATTAAGGTGTAAACCACCACCTATTTATCTCCATTGGGTATTAGCTTATCTTTTTTCTTTAAATCTCTTTCCCTAAAATTCCCCTCTTGGAAGCACAGAGGAAGCTTCCATTAGGAAAAAGAGCTTATACTCATTAGCGCAGAGATTATATATCACTTGTGCACGTAAACCGCCACCTCCCAACGCAAACTAGAACTACACTAACACCTAACCACCCTCTAAACTAACCCCCCTCTAAACCAACCCCACTAACACCTATTATAAATTTTGCGTTGCGGCTTTTAACACTGAAAAAATGGCAATTTTAGCATAAAAGCAGTAACGCACTATTGGGAGTCGTATAGCTATACTGCAAGCATTTTAGCCTAAAAAAATGACGATTTTGTGTGGGATTTCCATAGCGCTGGTATTACAGGTTGTGCGGTGAGGCTACAAAGCTTGCAGCCTATACCGACACGATCCATACCGCCATCTGAGAGCAGTCATAACTAAACTGTTACAAAGTACACTACCACCCATAAACTACCTATTAACTCATAAACCGCCACCCTCCCGCATGGCAAACACTAAATTAAACCTATTAACCCCTAATCTGCCACCCACCCACACCGCAACTAGTCAATAAAGTTATTAACCCCTAATCTACTGCCCACCGACATCGCCAAAACTATTTAAATATATTAACCCCTATTCCCCTGCACCCCGACATCGCTGCCACTATAATAAAGTTATTAACCCCTATTCCACTGCACCCCGACATCGCCGCCGCTAAATAAAGTTATTAACCCCTAAACCTCTGGCCTCCCACATCTGCGCCACTAAATAAACCTATTAACCCCTAAACCACTGGCCCCCCACATCGCAAAACACTAAATTAAACTATTAATCCCTAAACCTAACACCCCCTAACTTTAAATTAAAATTACAATATAACTCTATTTAAATAAATAAAAACTTACCTGTGAAATAAATATAAACCTAACATTAAACTATGAATTAACCTAACCTTACTATTCTAATAAAATAAAAAATCTACCAATTAAAATATCTAAATTACTATTGGCTGATTTGAATTTGAAGAAATAAATCAGCCAATAGGATGTCCGGACTTCAGAAACCGTGAGTAGATCTGGGGTTAGTGTTAGTTTTTTTTTAAAAAAAAATTTGGGTGTTTTTTTTTTTTTAGATTTGGGCTTTGAAAAAGAGCTGAATGTTCTTTTAAGGGCAATGCAAAAGCGCTAAGTGCCCTTTTAAGGGCAATGCCCATACAAATGCCCCTTTAGGGGCAATGGGTAGCTTAGGTTTTTTTTAGAGTTAGGTTTTTTTATTTTGGGGGGTTGGTTGGGTGGTGGGTTTTACTGTTGGGGGGACTTTGTATTTTGTTACAGGTAAAAGAGCTGATGCCCTACTAAAGGCCTTTTTAAGGGCTATTGGTAGTTTATTGTAGGCTAGTGGGTGTTTTTATTTTGGGGGGGCTTTTTTATTTTTATAGGGCTATTAGATTAGTTGTAATTGTTTTTATTTTTTATAATTTCTTTTATTTTTTGTAATCTTACACCTAGATTTAGAGTTCTGCGGCCAAAGGGGTGCGTTAGCTACGCGTGCTTTTTTCTGGCCCCACCTTTTAAATACCGCTGGTATTGAGAGTTCACAGAATGGCTGCGTTAGGCTCCAAAAAAGGAGCGTATAGCATATTTAACGCAACTTCAACTCTCGATACCAGCGGTGCTTACGGACGCGGCCAGCTTAAAAAACGTGCTTGTGCACGATTCCCCCATAGAAAACAATGGGGCTGTTTGAGCTTAAAAAAAACCTAACACCTGCAAAAAAGCCGCGTTCAGCTCCTAACGCAGCCCCATTGTTTGCTATGGGGAAACACTTCCTACGTCTGCACCTAACACTCTAAGATGTACCCCGAGTCTAAACACCCCTAACCTTACACTTATTAACCCCTATTCTGCCGCCCCCGCTATCGCTGACCCCTGCATATTATTATTAACCCCTAATCTGCCGCTCCGTAAACCGCCGCTACTTACATTATCCCTATATACCCCTAATCTGCTGTCCCTAACACCGCCAACCCCTATATTATATTTATTAGCCCCTAATCTGCCCCCCTCAACGTCGCCTCCACCTGCCTACACTTATTAAGCCCTAATCTGCCGAGCGGACCGCACCGCTATTATAATAAAGTTATTAACCCCTAATCCGCCTCACTAACCCTATAATAAATAGTATTAACCCCTAATCTGCCCTCCCTAACATCGCCGACACCTAACTTCAAACATTAACCCCTAATCTGCCGACTGGAGCTCACCGCTATTCTAATAAATGTATTAACCCCTAAAGCTAAGTCTAACCCTAACACTAACACCCCCCTAAGTTAAATATAATTTAAATCTAACGAAATAAATTAACTCTTATTAAATAAATTATTCCTATTTAAAGCTAAATACTTACCTGTAAAATAAATCCTAATATAGCTACAATATAAATTATAATTATATTATAGCTATTTTAGGAATTATATTTATTTTACAGGTAACTTTGTATTTATTTTAACCAGGTACAATAGCTATTAAATAGTTAAGAACTATTTAATAGCTAAAATAGTTAAAATAATTACAAAATTACCTGTAAAATAAATTCTAACCTAAGTTACAATTAAACCTAACACTACACTATCAATAAATTAATTAAATAAAATACCTACAATTACCTACAATTAAACCTAACACTACACTATCAATGCATTAATTAAATACAATATCTACAAATAAATACAATGAAATAAACTAACTAAAGTACAAAAAATAAAAAAGAACTAAGTTACAAAAAATAAAAAAATATTTACAAACATCAGAAAAATATTACAACAGTTTTAAACTAATTACACCTACTCTAAACCCCCTAATAAAATAACAAAGACCCCCAAAATAAAAAAATGCCCTACCCTATTATAAATTACAAAAGTTCAAAGCTCTTTTACCTTACCAGCCCTGAACAGGGCCCTTTGCGGGGCATGCCCCAAAGAATTCAGCTCTTTTGCCTGTAAAAAAAACACATACAATACCCCCCCAACATTACAACCCACCACCCACATACCCCTAATCTAACCCAAACCCCCCTTAAATAAACCTAACACTAAGCCCCTGAAGATCTTCCTACCTTATCTTCACCATACCAGGTTCACCGATCGATCCAGAAGAGCTCCTCCGATGTCTTGATCCAAGCCCAAGCGGGGGGCTGAAGATGTCCATGATCCGGATGAAGTCTTCATCCAAGCGGGAGCTGAAGAGGTCCATGATCCGGCTGAAGTCTTCATCCAAGCGGGAGCTGAAGAGGTCCATGATCCGGCTGAAGTCTTCTATCAACGGCATCTTCAATCTTCTTTCTTCCGGATCCATGTTCATCCCGCCGACGCGGAACATCCATCTTCACCGACGACTTCCCGACGAATGACGGTTCCTTTAAGGGACGTCATCCAAGATGGCGTCTCTCGAATTCCGATTGGCTGATAGGATTCTATCAGCCAATCGGAATTAAGGTAGGAAAATTCTGATTGGCTGATGGAATCAGCCAATCAGAATCAAGTTCAATCCGATTGGCTGATTCAATCAGCCAATCAGATTGAGCTCGCATTCTATTGGCTGTTCCGATCAGCCAATCAGGGCCCTGTTCAGGGCTGGAAATGTAAAAGAGCTTTGAACTTTTGTAATTTAGAATAGGGTAGGGCATTTTTTTTATTTTGGGGGTCTTTGTTATTTTATTAGGGGGCTTAGAGTAGGTGTAATTAGTTTAAAATTGTTGTAATATTTTTCTGATGTTTGTAAATATTTTTTTATTTTTTGTAACTTAGTTCTTTTTTATTTTTTGTACTTTAGTTAGTTTATTTCATTGTATTTATTTGTAGATATTGTATTTAATTAATGTATTGATAGTGTAGTGTTAAGTTTAATTGTAGGTAATTGTAGGTATTTTATTTAATTAATTTATTGATAGTGTAGTGTTAGGTTTAATTGTAACTTAGGTTAGGATTTATTTTACAGGTAATTTTGTAATTATTTTAACTATTTTAGCTATTAAATAGTTCTTAACTATTTAATAGCTATTGTACCTGGTTAAAATAAATACAAAGTTACCTGTAAAATAAATATAAATCCTAAAATAGCTATAATATAATTATAATTTATATTGTAGCTATATTAGGATTTATTTTACAGGTAAGTATTTAGCTTTAAATAGGAATAATTTATTTAATAAGAGTTAATTTATTTCGTTAGATTTAAATTATATTTAATTTAGGGGGGTGTTAGTGTTAGGGTTAGACTTAGCTTTAGGGGTTAATACATTTATTAGAATAGCGGTGAGCTCCAGTCGGCAGATTAGGGGTTAATGTTTGAAGTTAGGTGTCGGCGATGTTAGGGAGGGCAGATTAGGGGTTAATACTATTTATTATAGGGTTAGTGAGGCGGATTAGGGGTTAATAACTTTATTATAATAGCGGTGCGGTCTGCTCGGCAGATTAGGGGTTAATAAGTGTAGGCAGGTGGAGGCGACGTTGAGGGGGGCAGATTAGGGGCTAATAAATATAATATAGGGGTCGGCGGTGTTAGGGGCAGCAGATTAGGGGTACATAAGGATAACGTAGGTGGCGGTCGGCAGATTAGGGGTTAATTATTGTAGGTAGCTGGCGGCGACGTTGTGGGGGGCAGGTTAGGGGTTAATAAATATAATATAGGGGTCGGCGGTGTTAGGGGCAGCAGATTAGGGGTACATAAGGATAACGTAGGTGGCGGTCGGCAGATTAGGGGTTAAAAAAATTTAATCGAGTGGCGGCAATGTGGGGGGACCTCGGTTTAGGGGTACATAGGTAGTTTATGGGTGTTAGTGTACTTTAGAGCACAGTAGTTAAGAGCTTTATAAACCGGCGTTAGCCCAGAAAGCTCTTAACTACTGATTTTTTTCTGCGGCTGGAGTTTTGTCGTTAGATTTCTAACGCTCACTTTAGCCACGACTCTAAATACCGGAGTTAGAAAGATCCCATTGAAAAGATAGGATACGCAATTGACGTAAGGGGATCTGCGGTATGGAAAAGTCGCGGCTGAAAAGTGAGCGTTAGACCCTTTCCTGACTGACTCCAAATACCAGAGGGCGGTAAAAACCAGCGTTAGGAGCCTCTAACGCTGGTTTTGACGGCTACCGCCCAACTCTAAATCTAGGCCTTAGTGTTTTTTATTTTTCGTGATTTTAGTGTTAATTATTTTTGGTAAATTTAGATTTTTTTAAATTTTTCGTAGGATTTTTTTTTTTTTTAGTTGTAATTTAGATTTTTTTGTTTTTTTTTTAATTTGTAATTTAGATATTTTAATTGGTAGTATTTTTTATTGTATTAGATTAGTTATGTTAGGTTAATTTATAGTTTAATTTTAGGTTTATTTTTATTTCACAGGTAAGTTTTCATTTAATTAGAGTATTGTAATTTTAATTTAAAGTTAGAGGGGTTTTAGGGTTAATAGTTTAATTTGGTGTTTTGCGATTTGGAGGGACGGTGGTTTAGAGGTTAATAGGTTTATTTAGCGGCAGAGATTTGGGAGGCCGGAGGTTTAGGAGTTAATAACTTTATTATAGTGGCGGCGATGTCGGGGAGCGGCAGAATAGTGGTTAATAACTTTATTATAATGGTGGCGATGTCGGGGGCAGCAGATTAGGGGTGTTTAGTCTAGGGGTTTATGTTAGGGTGGTAGGTTTAAATGTAACTTTCTTTTCCCCATAGACATCAGTGGGGTTGCGTTACGGTGATCTCTATTCCCCACTTCAGGTGTTAGTTTTTTTTCCCAACACTCTCTCCCCATTGATGTCTGTGGGGGAAAGCGTGCACGAGCACGAGCACATCAAAGCAGTTTTGTGCGGTATGGAGCTTAACACCACCATAGATATCGCATGCACAAGGAGGCTTTTCAGTAACTTGTAATGGCAGCGCTATGGAGGGTGAAATAACGCAACTTTTGTTGCGTTCATTTCGCACCCTGTTTAGCACAAAACTCGTAATCTAGGTGTAAGTTAGAAAGTAAAAAAAATGTAAGTTACAAAAAAAAATAATATATAAATAAATAAACTACAGTATCCAAAATAAAACAACAACAATATTCTACCTTAACACTAAACTACATGGCCCATAAAATAAAAAATACACCAAACACCAAAAATAAAAACTAAACTAAACCCTAACACTAAAAAAATTACAATAGCCCATAAAAAGTGATGAGCTCTTTTGCAAAATAAAAGTAAACATAAAAAACCCTAATTATAAAAATAAAAACCCACCCCTAACTAACCCCGAAAGTTGTTTGGTAATCCGGCTCCTCTTGATCCGACATTGGGCCCTCTACAGCCAGGTTCCAGTTGCCAGGGGCCCATCTTCGCGGTGGCAAACTTCGGCAGCTTCTTCCGCCGCCTCCACTCTGCCATTTTCATCCACGACCGGGGCCCTCTTCATCCAGGCTCCAGGCATCTTTATGGCGGCAGACTTCAGCGGTCTCTTTCTCCACCTCCGCTATGCATCTTCTTTTCTTTGGCTTTGTTCGGGGAGCCCTCCTCTTCATGCGGTTGCCGCTGCACACTGAAATTCCAAAAGCGCAGAACCCCAATATATAGGGGTATCACTTAATCCTGATTGGCTGATTTTTAAATCATTCAATCACTATTGGCTGATTTAAATCAGCCAATAGCAAGAAGGTTTTTAAATTTAAACTCTAATCATCTAATAGAAAAGGATCATTTGAATGGGTATGTGGCGGTATAGGGTTTTATAGTTAGAAACATATAGGTTAATAATTAGTTTATTGCGGTGGGTATGTGGTGGTATAGGGGTTTATAATTAGAGAAATAGGGGTTAATAGTTTATTGTTGTGGGTATGTGGCGGCATAGGGGATAATAGTTAGCAACTTACGGTGGGTATGTGGCGGCATATGGGTTACAAGTTAGCGACTTGCAGTGGGTATGTGGCAATATAGATGTTTATTGGTGTAGTGTTAGTTTGTGATCGTGGGTTACTTCTGTTTAGGGGTGTTAGAATCAGTGGTTAGGCAAACGGCAGTTCTGTTCAATTGATCGCTTTACTATACATCGCCAATATGGTCAGTGATGCTGGGTGTTGTCGATAGCCAGCATCGCTGACCAATGGCATGTACAGTAAACGTCTCTCGGCAATGCCACTATGTCAAGAGCTTGGAATATTTTATCAGGCTCACTCAACATAGCGGTGAATCCCTTTGAATATTTTGCCGCCTCGTAGTATTTCGGATCTTCGGGGCCTATGTCTAATCTTGTGAATGTTAGATATTCAGGGTCCATCTGAAAAAAGGTGACCTTAGGCAGTCGCCTAATGAGAAGACCAGCCCTATTATAACTGCTCTTTTATTTTACAGTCAATATTAACCTTATAAAAAGAAATGCACAATGGATCCTGAGTTGTATTACTCTTTATTACAAGTTTACATTACACGTCTGTTTAAAAATATTTTTCTTGTGAGGTATAAACAAGAAAGATTGGACACTCGCCAGAGCACAGAATCATACTGAAACTATGTGAACGCATGGCTGAGATGAATCCCATAGTAGGGAAATCTAGAGGTAGCAGTACCCACACTGTGAAACATTAAGAACGGTAAAATGGGCAAAATGAAGATTGTAAATTACCAGAGAATGCCTTATAGATTTTTTTTTAATTTGGGGACAGGAACCGGGCACAGGTGAGGCATATATTTAATTTCCATTTGTTTTATTTATTTATGTGTGTGTATATATATCTATCTGTCTATCTATCTATATATATATATATATATATATATATATATATATATATATATATATATATATATATATATATATATATATATATATATATATATATATATATATATATATCTATATATATATATATGGGTATGTGTGTGTGCGTATATATATATATATATATATATATATATATATATATATATATATTGTTATCCACAGAAAGCTGGGTGTCATTATGAAGTAGATCGGAACAGCCAATAGAATGCGAGCTCAATCTGATTGGCTGATTGGATCAGCCAATCGGATTGAACTTAATTCTGATTGGCTGATTCCATCAGCCAATCAGAATATTCCTACCTTAATTCCGATTGGCTGATAGAATCCTATCAGCCAATCGGAATTCGAGGGACGCCATCTTGGATGACGTCCCTTAAAGGAACCGTCATTCGTCGGGAGACGCCGTAAGAAGAGGATGGATCCGCGTCGGCTGCTTCAACATGGACCCGCTCCGCACCGGATGGAAGAAGATCGAAGATGCCGCTTGGATGAAGATGTTTGCCGGTCCGGATGTCCTTTTCTTGCCGGATAGGAGGAAGACTTTGGTGCCTCTTCTGGACCTCTTCAGCACCGGATGCCAGGACGGATCGGTGATACCTGTTGAGGTGAAGACAAGGTAGGAAAATCTTCAGGGGCTTAGTGTTAGGTTTATTTAAGGGGGGTTTGGGTTAGATTAGGGGTATGTGGGTGGTGGGTTGTAATGTTGGGGGGGGGTATTGTATGTTTTTTTTTACAGGCAAAAGAGCTGATTTTCTTGGGGCATGCCCCGCAAAGGGCCCTGTTCAGGGCTGGTAAGGTAAAAGAGCTTTTAACTCTATTAATTTAGAATAGGGTAGGGCATTTTTTTATTTTGGGGGTCTTTGTTATTTTATTAGGGGGCTTAGAGTAGGTGTAATTAGTTTAAAATTGTTGTAATATTTTTCTGATGTTTGTAAATATTTTTCTCCAACATAGGTGTGTCCGGTCCACGGCGTCATCCTTACTTGTGGGATATTCTCTTCCCCAACAGGAAATGGCAAAGAGCCCAGCAAAGCTGGTCACATGATCCCTCCTAGGCTCCGCCTACCCCAGTCATTCTCTTTGCCGTTGTACAGGCAACATCTCCACGGAGATGGCTTAGAGTTTTTTAGTGTTTAACTGTAGTTTTTATTATTCAATCAAGAGTTTGTTATTTTAAAATAGTGCTGGTATGTACTATTTACTCAGAAACAGAAAAGAGATGAAGATTTCTGTTTGTATGAGGAAAATGATTTTAGCAACCGTTACTAAAATCCATGGCTGTTCCACACAGGACTGTTGAGAGGAATTAACTTCAGTTGGGGGAACAGTGTGCAGTCTCTTGCTGCTTGAGGTATGACACATTCTAACAAGACGATGTAATGCTGGAAGCTGTCATTTTCCCTATGGGATCCGGTAAGCCATGTTTTATTAAGATAGTAAATAAGGGCTTCACAAGGGCTTATTAAGACTGTAGACTTTTTCTGGGCTAAATCGATTCATTATTAACACATATTTAGCCTTGAGGAATCATTTAATCTGGGTATTTTGATAAGTTTATATCGGCAGGCACTGTTTTAGACACCTTATTCTTTAGGGGCTTTCCCAAATCATAGGCAGAGCCTCATTTTCGCGCCGGTGTTGCGCACTTGTTTTTGAGAGGCATGACATGCAGTCGCATGTGTGAGGAGCTCTGATACATAGAAAAGACTTTCTGAAGGCGTCATTTGGTATCGTATTCCCCTTTGGGCTTGGTTGGGTCTCAGCAAAGCAGATACCAGGGACTGTAAAGGGGTTAAAGTTAAAAACGGCTCCGGTTCCGTTATTTTAAGGGTTAAAGCTTCCAAATTTGGTGTGCAATACTTTTAAGGCTTTAAGACACTGTGGTGAAATTTTGGTGAATTTTGAACAATTCCTTCATATTTTTTCGCAATTGCAGTAATAAAGTGTGTTCAGTTTAAAATTTAAAATAATGGTTCTGAAGGGCCCCTAAACCAGTCTGATGGGGCCAGGGAGGTTTTGTCTGAGGGAGAAATTACTGATTCAGGGAACATTTCTCAACAAGCTGAACCTGATGTGATTACGTTTAAATTTAAGTTGGAACATCTCCGCGCTCTGCTTAAGGAGGTATTATCCACTCTGGATGATTGTGACAATTTGGTCATCCCAGAGAAACTATGTAAAATGGACAAGTTCCTAGAGGTCCCGGGGCTCCCAGAAGCTTTTCCTATACCCAAGCGGGTGGCGGACATTGTAAATAAAGAATGGGAAAGGCCCGGTGTTCCTTTCGTCCCTCCCCCCATATTTAAAAAATTGTTTCCTATGGTCGACCCCAGAAAGGACTTATGGCAGACAGTCCCCAAGGTCGAGGGAGCGGTTTCCACTTTAAACAAACGCACCACTATACCCATAGAAGATAGTTGTGCTTTCAAAGATCCTATGGATAAAAAATTAGAAGGTTTTCTTAAAAAGATGTTTGTTCAGCAGGGTTACCTTCTACAACCAATTTCATGCATTGTCCCTGTCGCTACAGCCGCGTGTTTCTGGTTCGATGAGCTGATAAAGGCGGTCGATAGTGATTCTCCCCCTTATGAGGAGATTATGGACAGAATCAATGCTCTCAAATTGGCTAATTCTTTCACCCTAGACGCCACTTTGCAATTGGCTAGGTTAGCGGCTAAGAATTCTGGGTTTGCTATTGTGGCGCGCAGAGCGCTTTGGTTGAAATCTTGGTCAGCTGACGCGTCTTCCAAGAACAAGCTACTTAACATTCCTTTCAAGGGGAAAACGCTGTTTGGCCCTGACTTGAAAGAGATTATCTCTGATATCACTGGGGGTAAGGGCCACGCCCTTCCTCAGGATCGGCCTTTCAAGGCCAAAAATAAACCTAATTTTCGTCCCTTTCGTAGAAACGGACCAGCCCAAAGTGCTACGTCCTCTAAGCAAGAGGGTAATACTTCTCAAGCCAAGCCAGCTTGGAGACCAATGCAAGGCTGGAACAAGGGAAAGCAGGCCAAGAAACCTGCCACTGCTACCAAGACAGCATGAAATGTTGGCCCCCGATCCGGGACCGGATCTGGTGGGGGGCAGACTCTCTCTCTTCGCTCAGGCTTGGGCAAGAGATGTTCTGGATCCTTGGGCGCTAGAAATAGTCTCCCAAGGTTATTTTCTGGAGTTCAAGGGGCTTCCCCCAAGGGGGAGGTTCCACAGGTCTCAGTTGTCTTCAGACCACATAAAAAGACAGGCATTCTTACATTGTGTAGAAGACCTGTTAAAAATGGGAGTGATTCATCCTGTTCCATTAGGAGAACAAGGGATGGGGTTCTACTCCAATCTGTTCATAGTTCCCAAAAAAGAGGGAACGTTCAGACCAATCTTAGATCTCAAGATCTTAAACAAGTTTCTCAAGGTTCCATCGTTCAAGATGGAAACCATTCGAACAATTCTTCCTTCCATCCAGGAAGGTCAATTCATGACCACGGTGGATTTAAAGGATGCGTATCTACATATTCCTATCCACAAGGAACATCATCGGTTCCTAAGGTTCGCATTCCTGGACAAGCATTACCAGTTCGTGGCGCTTCCTTTCGGATTAGCCACTGCTCCAAGGATTTTCACAAAGGTACTAGGGTCCCTTCTAGCTGTGCTAAGACCAAGGGGCATTGCCGTAGTACCTTACTTGGACGACATTCTGATTCAAGCGTCGTCCCTTCCTCAAGCAAAGGCTCACACGGACATTGTCCTGGCCTTTCTCAGATCTCACGGATGGAAAGTGAACGTGGAAAAGAGTTCTCTATCTCCGTCAACAAGGGTTCCCTTCTTGGGAACAATAATAGACTCCTTAGAAATGAGGATTTTTCTGACAGAAGCCAGAAAAACAAAACTTCTAGACTCTTGTCGGATACTTCATTCCGTTCCTCTTCCTTCCATAGCGCAGTGCATGGAAGTGATAGGTTTGATGGTAGAGGCAATGGACATAGTTCCTTTTGCGCGCATTCATCTAAGACCATTACAACTGTGCATGCTCAGTCAGTGGAATGGGGACTATACAGATTTGTCTCCGAAGATACAAGTAAATCAGAGGACCAGAGACTCACTCCGTTGGTGGCTGTCCCTGGACAACCTGTCACAAGGGATGACCTTCCGCAGACCAGAGTGGGTCATTGTCACGACCGACGCCAGTCTGATGGGCTGGGGCGCGGTCTGGGGATCCCTGAAAGCTCAGGGTCTTTGGTCTCGGGAAGAATCTCTTCTACCGATAAATATTCTGGAACTGAGAGCGATATTCAATGCTCTCAAGGCTTGGCCTCAGCTAGCGAGGGCCAAGTTCATACGGTTTCAATCAGACAACATGACAACTGTTGCGTACATCAACCATCAGGGGGGAACAAGGAGTTCCCTAGCGATGGAAGAAGTGACCAAAATCATTCTTTGGGCGGAGTCTCACTCCTGCCACCTGTCTGCTATCCACATCCCAGGAGTGGAAAATTGGGAAGCGGTCGTCAGACATTGCATCCGGGGGAGTGGGAACTCCATCCGGAAATCTTTGCCCAAGTCACTCAACTGTGGGGCATTCCAGACATGGATCTGATGGCCTCTCGTCAGAACTTCAAAGTTCCTTGCTACGGGTCCAGATCCAGGGATCCCAAGGCGGCTCTAGTGGATGCACTAGTAGCACCTTGGACCTTCAAACTAGCTTATGTGTTCCCGCCGTTTCCTCTCATCCCCAGGCTGGTAGCCAGGATCAATCAGGAGAGGGCGTCGGTGATCTTGATAGCTCCTGCGTGGCCACGCAGGACTTGGTATGCAGATCTGGTGAATATGTCATCGGCTCCACCATGGAAGCTACCTTTGAGACGAGACCTTCTTGTTCAGGGTCCGTTCGAACATCCGAATCTGGTCTCACTCCAGCTGACTGCTTGGAGATTGAACGCTTGATCTTATCGAAGCGAGGGTTCTCAGATTCTGTTATCGATACTCTTGTTCAGGCCAGAAAGCCTGTAACTAGAAAGATTTACCACAAAATTTGGAAAAAATATATCTGTTGGTGTGAATCTAAAGGATTCCCTTGGGACAAGGTTAAGATTCCTAAGATTCTATCCTTCCTTCAAGAAGGATTGGAAAAAGGATTATCTGCAAGTTCCCTGAAGGGACAGATTTCTGCCTTGTCTGTGTTACTTCACAAAAAGCTGGCAGCTGTGCCAGATGTTCAAGCCTTTGTTCAGTTTGAACCCTTACATTCCGTTGATATTAAGTTATTATCTTGGAAAGTTTTGTTTTTGGTTGCAATTTCTTCTGCTCGAAGAGTTTCAGAATTATCTGCTCTGCAGTGTTCTCCTCCTTATCTGGTGTTCCATGCAGATAAGGTGGTTTTACGTACTAAACCTGGTTTTCTTCCAAAAGTTTTTTCTAACAAAAACATTAACCAGGAGATTATCGTACCTTCTCTGTGTCCGAAACCAGTTTCGAAGAAGGAACGTTTGTTGCACAATTTGGATGTTGTTCGCGCTCTAAAATTCTATTTAGATGCTACAAAGGATTTTAGACAAACATCTTCCTTGTTTGTTGTTTATTCCGGTAAAATGAGAGGTCAAAAAGCAACTTCTACCTCTCTCTCTTTTTGGATTAAAAGCATCATCAGATTGGCTTACGAGACTGCCGGACGGCAGCCTCCCGAAAGAATCACAGCTCATTCCACTAGGGCTGTGGCTTCCACATGGGCCTTCAAGAACGAGGCTTCTGTTGATCAGATATGTAGGGCAGCGACTTGGTCTTCACTGCACACTTTTACCAAATTTTACAAGTTTGATACTTTTGCTTCTTCTGAGGCTATTTTTGGGAGAAAGGTTTTGCAAGCCGTGGTGCCTTCCATTTAGGTGACCTGATTTGCTCCCTCCCTTCATCCGTGTCCTAAAGCTTTGGTATTGGTTCCCACAAGTAAGGATGACGCCGTGGACCGGACACACCTATGTTGGAGAAAACATTTATGTTTACCTGATAAATTACTTTCTCCAACGGTGTGTCCGGTCCACGGCCCGCCCTGGTTTTTTAATCAGGTCTGATAATTTATTTTCTTTAACTACAGTCACCACGGTATCATATGGTTTCTCCTATGCAAATATTCCTCCTTAACGTTGGTCGAATGACTGGGGTAGGCGGAGCCTAGGAGGGATCATGTGACCAGCTTTGCTGGGCTCTTTGCCATTTCCTGTTGGGGAAGAGAATATCCCACAAGTAAGGATGACGCCGTGGACCGGACACACCGTTGGAGAAAGTAATTTATCAGGTAAACATAAATTCTGTTTTTTATTTTTTGTACTTTAGTTAGTTTATGTAATTGTAGTTATTTGTAGGAATTGTATTTAATTTATTTATTGATAGTGTAGTGTTAGGTTTTATTGTAGGTAATTGTAGGTATTTTATTTAATTAATTTATTGATAGGGTAGTGTTAGGTTTAATTATAACTTAGGTTAGGATTTATTTTACAGTTAATTTTGTTATTATTTTAACTAGGTAACTATTAAATAGTTCTTAACTATTTAATAGCTATTGTACCTGGTTAAAAATAAATACAAAGTTGCCTGTAAAATAAATATTAATCCTAAAATAGCTACAATGTAATTATAATGTATATTGTAGCTATATTAGGATTTATTTTACAGGTAAGTATTTAGCTTTAAATAGGAATAATTTATTTAATAAGAGATAATTAATTTCGTTAGATTTAAATTATATTTAAGTTAGGGGGGGTGTTAGTGTTAGGGTTAGACTTAGCTTTAGGGGTTAATCCATTTATTATAGTAGCGGTGAGCTCCGGTCGTCAGATTAGGGGTTAATAATTTAAGTTAGGTGTCGGCGATGTTAGGGAGGGCAGATTAGGGGTTAATACTATTTATTATAGGGTTAGTGAGGCGGATTAGGGGTTAATAACTTTATTATAGTAGCGCTCAGGTCCGCTCGGCATATTAGGGGTTAATAAGTGTAGGCAGGTGTCGGCGACGTTGAGGGGGGCAGGTTAGGGGTTAATAAATATATGGCAGCAGATTAGGGGTACATAAGGATAACGTAGGTGGCGGCGCTTTGCGGTCGGCAGATTAGGGGTTAATTATTGTAAGTAGCTGGCGGCGACGTTGTGGGGGGCAGGTTAGGGGTTAATAAATATAATACAGGGATCGGCGGGGTTAGGGGCAGCAGATTAGGGGTACATAAGTATAACGTAGGTGGCGGTCGGCAGATTAGGGGTTAAAAAAATGTAATCGAGTTGCGGCGATGTGGGGGGACCTCGGTTTAGGGGTACATAGGTAGTTTATGGGTGTTAGTGTACTTTAGAGTACAGTAGTTAAGAGCTTTAGAAACCGGCGTTAGCCCAGAAAGCTCTTAACTACTGACTTTTTTTCTGCGGCTGGAGTTTTGTCGTTAGAGCTCTAACGCTCACTTCAGAAACGACTCTAAATACCGGCGTTAGGAAGATCCCATTGAAAAGATAGGATACGCAATTGACGTAAGGGGATCTGCGGTATGGAAAAGTCGCGGCTGAAAAGTGAGCGTTAGACCCTATTTTGAGTGACTCCAAATACCGGCGGTAGCCTAAAACCAGCGTTAGGAGCCTCTAACGCTGGTTTTCACGGCTACCGCCAAACTCTAAATCTAGGCCTTAGGATTAATATTTATTTTACAGGTAACTTTGTATTTATTTTAGCTAGTTAGAATAGTTATTAAATAGTTATTAACTATTTAATAACTACCTAGCTAAAAGAAATACAAAATTACCTGTAAAATAAATCCTAACTTAAGTTACAATTAAACCTAATACTACACTATCATTAAATTAATTAAATAAACTACCTACAAATAACTACAATTAAATACAATTACATAAACTAAATAAAGTACAAAAAATAAAAAAAGCTAAGTTACAAAAAAAAAAAAAAATAAGTTACAAACATGTTAAAAATATTACAACAATTTTAAGCTACTTACACCTAATCTAAGCCCCCTAATAAAATAACAAACCCCCCAAAATAAAAAATGCCTTACCCTATTCTAAATTAAATAAAGTTCAAAGCTCTTTTACCTTTCTAGCCCTTAAAAGGGCCATTTGTGGGGGCATGCCCCAAAAAGTTCAGCTCTTTTGCCTGTAAAAGAAAAATACAACCCCCCCAACATTAAAACCCACCACCCACATACCCCTAATCTAACCCAAACCCCCCTTACAAAAACCTAACACTAATCCCCTGAAGATCATCCTACCTTGTCTTCACTCAGCCGAGCAGCGATGGAACCGAAGTGGACATCCGGAGCGGAAGAAGTTAATCTTCCAAGCGGCGCTGAAGAAATCTTCCATCCGATGAAGTCATCATCCAGGCGGCGCTGAAGAAAAGTCTTCGATCCGGCCGATGTCATCTTCAAAGAGGCGCTGAAGAGGTCTTCTATCCGGGCGATGTCATCTTCCAAGCCGGGTCTTGAATCTTCCTTTCGCCGACGCGGAACCTCCTTCTTGACCGACGGACTACGACGAATGAAGGCTCCTTTAAGGGACGTCATCCAAGATGGCGTCCCCTCAATTCCGATTGGCTGATAGGATTCTATCAGCCAATAGAATGCGAGCTCAATCTGATTGGCTGATTGGATCAGCCAATCGGATTGAACTTGAATCTGATTGGCTTATTCCATCAGCCAATCAGAATTGTCCTACCTTAATTCCGATTGGCTGATAGAATCCTATCAGCCAATCGGAATTGAGGGGACGCCATCTTGGATGACGTCCCTTAAAGGAGCCGTCATTCGTCGTAGTCCGTCGGTGAAGAAGGAGGTTCCGCGTCGGCGGAAGGAAGATTCAAGACCCGGCTTGGAAGATGACTTCGCCCGGATAGAAGACCTCTTCAGAGCCTCTTTGAAGATGACATCGGCCGGATCGAAGACTTTTCTTCAGCGCCGCCTGGATGATGACTTCATCGGATGGAAGATTTCTTCAGCGCCGCTTGGAGGATTAACTTCTTCCGCTCCGGATGTCCACTTCGGTTCCATCGCTGCTCGGCTGAGTGAAGACAAGGTAGGATGATCTTCAGGGGATTAGTGTTAGGTTTTTGTAAGGGGGGTTTGGGTTAGATTAGGGGTATGTGGGTGGTGGGTTTTAATGTTGGGGGGGGGTTGTATTTTTCTTTTACAGGCAAAAGAGCTGTTTTCTTTGGGGCATGCCCCCACAAATGGCCCTTTTAAGGGCTGGTAAGGTAAAAGAGCTTTGAACTTTATTTTATTTAGAATAGGGTAGGGCATTTTCTTTATTTTGGGGGGTTTGTTATTTTATTAGGGGGCTTAGATTAGATGTAAGTAGCTTAAAATTGTTGTAATATTTTTAACATGTTTGTAACTTATTTTATTATTTTTTGTAACTTAGCTTTTTTTATTTTTTGTACTTTAGTTAGTTTATGTAATTGTATTTAATTGTAGTTATTTGTAGGTAGTTTATTTAATTAATTTAATGATAGTGTAGTATTAGGTTTAATTGTAACTTAAGTTAGGATTTATTTTACAGGTAATTTTGTATTTCTTTTAGCTAGGTAGTTATTAAATAGTTAATAACTATTTAAAGGGACAGTTCACCCAAAAACTTTCTCCCCTTTAAATTATTCCCAATGATCCTTTTTACCTGCTAGAGTGTATTAAATTGGTTGCAAGTAGCTCCTTTACTCATATTTCAGCATTTGAAATAGCTGATTTAGCTTGTGGTTTCCCAACCTATACTGAAAGTTTTGATACTGGCGTATACGCTATTGACAAGCCTAAGTAAACACAGCCAGCAGAAGAGATTACACTGTCAGTGGGGGGCATGATAGTTAAGTAATAAAATGATAATTTTCCATTGTTCTCTCTATGTATTGAGCTTTGGTGTTCCAGACAAATATAAGATAAGGAAGCCAGTCTGTGTACATAAAAGTGATAACATAATGAGATCTGATATTACCTGAAGCTCAACCCATTGTAATAGGCTGTGGTTTCAAAGCACAAAACCAGCTACTTCAGATATACAAATAAACCCGAAAATGCAATTTCTCAAATATTTTATACTCTGCAGTTGGTATAACAAGTCATTTAAAATACATTTATGGAAAAACAATTTTACAGTGTACTGTCCCTTTAATAACTATTCTAACTAGCTAAAATAAATACAAAGTTACCTGTAAAATAAATATAAATCCTAAGATAGCTATAATATAATTATTAATTATATTGTAGCTATTTTAGGATTTATTTTACAGGTAAGTATTTAGTTTTAAATAGGAATAATTTATTAAAGTATAGTGTAGTGTTAGGTGTAATTGTAACTTAGGTTAGGATTTATGTCACAGGTACATTTCTCTTTATTTTAGCTAGGTAAGCTATTAAATAGTTAATAACTATTTAATAGTTATTGTACATGGTTAAAATAAATTGAAAGGTAATTGTAAAATAAATATAAATCCTAAGATAGCTAGAATATAATTATTATTTATATTGTAGCTATATTAGGGTTTATTTTAAAGGTAAGTATTTAGTTTTAAATAGGATTCATTTAGTTAATAAGAGTTAATTTATTTAGATTTATTTAATTAATATTTAAGTTAGGGGGGCGTTAGGGTTAGACTTAGGTTTAGGGGTTAATAATTTTATTACAGTGGCGGCGGCGTAGTGGGGGGCAGGATAGGGGTTAATAAATTTATTATAGGTGGCGACGGTGTAGGGGGGGCAGATTAGGGGTTAATACATTTAATATAGGTTGCGGCGGGTTCAGGGAGCGGCGGTTTAGGGGTTAATACATTTATTATAGTTGCGCTGGGCTCCGGGAGCGGCGGTTTAGGGGTTAATATGTATAGAGTAGCTTGCGGTGGGCTCCGGGAGCGGCGGTTTAGGGGGTAATAACTTTATTTAGTTGCGGCGGTGTAGGGGGGACAGATTAGTGGTGTTTAGACTCGGGGTACATGTTAGGGTGTTAGGTGTAGACAGCTCCCATAGAAATCAATGGGATGTCTGTCAGCAGCGAACTTGTACTTTCGCTATGGTCAGACTCCCATTGATTCCTATGGGATCCGCCGCCTCCAGGGGTGGCGGATTGAAAACCAGGTACGCTGGGCCGTAAAAGTGCCGAGCGTACCTTCTAGTTTTTTGATAACTAGCAAAAGTAGTGAGAATGTGCCGCACTTCTGTGCGGAACATCTGGAGTGACGTAAGAATCGATCTGTGTCGGACTGAGTCCGGCGGATCGATGCTTACGTCACAAAATTCTACTTTTGCCGGTCTCGAGCCTTTGATAACTAAGGCGTATCAGCCTCGCCACAAATACGCTGTGGAATTCCAGCGTATTTGAGGTTGACGGCTTGATAACTAGGCCCCAATGTGTATATATATATAATAGAACACACTTTATTCAAGTCCAGATGAAAATACGTACATATACACTTACAAAAACGACTTAAAAGGTTAAAAGCTACAGACAATGGCCATTCAGATTAGGCAGCATGAACGGATTAAACTGGCATAGGTAGCAATATACCTGATGTTGTTCCGTTATTTTGCTGCTGATGCATATGCTGATGCATATATAGAAGCAATGTATACACTGTGTGCTAGTAATTCCAGATCACACAATCTAGTATGTAATACTGGCTACTGTATCGCACCGGCTCAGCAGTGCTTTTGATTTTAAAACAACTTTCCAGTTCATTTCCATTATCTAAATATGCACACTTTCTGAGACACCATCTCCTGCTAAGCATTCACAGGATATACATATATGCATTTTGGTATTGGCTGATGGTTGTCAGATGATGCATTAGGAAGGAAAATGTAACTAACTAACATTTCATTGTCAGAAACAAATCTGAAATTCAAACTTTTGCATTGCCTTTTATTATGCATTTATTGATTATGCAATTATACTGTGTTTAGTGGCCCTTCCCAGTGCTCTGCCACCACTTCAAAATAATTATTTTTGTTGAACAAACAGTTTTAAATATTCTCCAATCAGCACTCTAGCCTAATGGAACTTTTGTTGTAGCTAGAGTGTCGATTGGAGAATATTTCAAACTGTTAGCTCAACAAAATGATTACTTTGATGTGGGCGGCAAGAGTGCAGGGTATTTGAATTTCAGTGCTACATTAAAAAGTAAGTTATAGCCCATCTTGATTATAACTGATTAATTAAACTCCATCTAAAGTATCACTAATATTCCGGATCTGTTTAGACAAAGGGGAACATTTACTATCCCTTTAACTATATTCTATCATTGGTGTCAGTGGGTTTATTGATGTCAGTGGATTGGCTATGAATACGACTCAGCCGAAACGCGTAAGCCGATCTTGGGCTTGTTTACTATCTTCTCCCCTTCCGATATTCTGTTTTTACTACTGAGAGATTTTAATCCTATATTTGAATAAAGGTGAAGTTTTATCCCATCGGCTGGTGCTCCTTGAGACTTGTTTTTCACTAACCTATAGGGTCCAGGGCTGGATTTGTCTCCTCTTTGTCCCGTGATGTCTTCCCACTGAACGGCCATTACATGCTCACAGTGCGCATGCTCAATAGCACTCTGATAGGCCCAGAGAACCAACCATATGGAATTCTGGGTGGTCGTTAATTCACAGCAAGGGGGCAGCAAAAATGTATGTTGAATCGTGGCTAACCAGCAGGGCCGCCATTGAGAAACCCTGCTCTAACACATTAGAGGGTTTTCTTTTTGCAATTTTATGTGCCTTTAAGTAGATTTTCTTATTATGTTATTTGATCATTCAAAGGTTTTACCAATTCAAATGGCAACTTTTCTAGTGTGTTGGGGTAGCTTTGAATACTAAGCAAAAAAATAAATAATCATCACACCGGAATGCTGATAGACTTAGAACACTGGTTTTCAAACCTGTCCTCAGACCTCCCGATCAGGACACATCAGGATATCTGAGCTGATTAGTAAATAAGGTTATTTTACCTGCTCTCATCCAAGGTAATCCAGAAAACCTGGTCTGTTGGGGAGGCCTGAGGACAGGTTTGAACCAGTGACTTAGAAGGAAGCCATTGTTGCATTTGATGTATGACTATTATATGCCATAATCCCTTCAATGGGTTAATTGCTGTGAGAACTCTGTATTTGGCTGCCCCCCCAGCGTATGACATCCGGCTATCCCAGATGAGCTATTTAAAGCCTAGAGGTCATAGAATTTATATTCTATGTAACTGAGTTTCAGTGTTTTCAGGTCTGTTCCTAGGAAAGATGGTTTATATCAGATGGTTGGCACAGAAAGCATCACCCACTTTACATTCTAATGTATTAAAAGTTCAGAAATAGTTCATAATAAATTAACTCTTATTTATAAAATTATCTTTGGCTCCACTTTCCACTAAAGCAAACAATTAAAAAAAAATAAAATACTTCTATTATCAAATTGATATTCTGTGTAGAAGAGATACCTAGGTAGGCATCTGGAGCACTATATGACAGGAAATAGTGCTGCCCTCTAGTGCTCTTGCAAATGGATAACGTTGCAAAACTGCTGCCATATAGGGGGGTAGTTATCAAGCCATCTACTTTTCTGACTTCGCCGGCCCAATACGCCCGCCTAAGCTCGTCTACCTTCGCCGCCGCGGACCTTGAATACGTTCGCCTAAGTTATCAAAAAAAGCTGTCAAAAAGCCGCGGGGCGATGAGCAGCGGACTGTGAGAGTTATCACTCATCCGATCTCGCTGCCCTTCGGCTTTTTCCCAGCTTTATTGCTAGCCTGTCACTAAGCACTCACACTAAACTACACTGTTCTACCCCCTATACTGGCGCCCCCGGAGCCCCCCGCAACTCAATAAAGTTACTAACCCCTAAACCGCCGCTCCTAGACCGTGCCGCAACTCTGATAAATGTATTAACCCCTAAACGGCCGCTCCTAGACCCTGCCGCAATTCTGATAAATGTATTAACCCCTAAACCGTCGCTCCTAGACCCTGCCGCAACTCTTATAAATGTATTAACCCCTAAACCGCCGCTCCCGGACACCGCTGCAACCTACAGTATACCTAGTAACCCCTATCCTGCCCCCCCCTACACCGTCGCCCTCTATAATAAAGTTATTAACCCCTATCCTGCTGATCCCGCACCTCTCCGCAACTAAATAAATAGTTTAACCCCCAAACCGCCGCTCCCTGAACCCGCCGCAACCTATATTAAATTTATTAACCCCTATCCTGCCCCCCCTACACCGTCGCCACCTATAATAAACTTATTAAACCCTATCCTGCCCCCCCTACACCGTCGCCACCTATAATAAACTTATTAAACCCTATCCTGCCCCCCCTACACCGTTGCCACCTATAATAAATTTATTAACCCCTATTCTGCCCCCCACTACACCGCCGCCACTGTAATAAAATTATTAACCCCTAAACCTAAGTCTAACCCTAACCCTAACGCCCCCCTAACTTAAATATGAATTAAATAAATCTAAATAATATTTCTATTATTAACTAAATTAATCCTATTTAAAACTAAATACTTACCTTTAAAATAAACCCTAATATAGCTACAATATAAATAATAATTATATTCTAGCTATCTAAGGATTTATTTTTATTTTACAGGTACCTTTCAATTTATTTTAACTAGGTACAATAGCTATTAAATAGTTATTAACTATTTAATAGCTTACCTAGCTAAAATAAACTGAAATTTACCTGTAAAATAAATCCTAACCTAAGTTATAATTACACCTAACACTACACTATACTTTAATAAATTATTCCTATTTAAAACTAAATACTTACCTGTAAAATAAACCCTAATATAGCTACAATATAAATAATAATTATATTGTAGCTATCTTAGGATTTATATTTATTTTACAGGTAACTTTGTATTTCTTTTAGCTAGTTAGAATAGTTATTAAATAGTTATTAACTATTTAATAACTACCTAGCTAAAAGAAATACAAAATTACCTGTAAAATAAATCCTAACTTAAGTTACAATTAAACCTAATACTACACTATCATTAAATTAATTAAATAAACTACCTACAAATAACTACAATTAAATACAATTACATAAACTAACTAAAGTACAAAAAATAAAAAAAGCTAAGTTACAAAAAATAAAAAAATAAGTTACAAACATTTTAAAAATATTACAACAATTTTAAGCTACTTACACCTAATCTAAGCCCCCTAATAAAATAACAAACCCCCCCAAAATAAAAAAATGCCCTACCCTATTCTAAATTAAATAAAGTTCAAAGCTCTTTTACCTTACCAGCCCTTAAAAGGGCCATTTGTGGGGGCATGCCCCAAAAAGTTCAGCTCTTTTGCCTGTAAAAGAAAAATACAACCCCCCCAACATTAAAACCCACCACCCACATACCCCTAATCTAACCCAAACCCCCCTTACAAAAACCTAACACTAATCCCCTGAAGATCATCCTACCTTTAGTCATCTTCACTCAGCCGAGCAGCGATGGAACCGAAGTGGACATTCGGAGCGGAAGAAGTTAATCCTCCAAGCGGCGCTGAAGAAATCTTCCATCCGATGAAGTCATCATCCAGGCAGCGCTGAAGAAGTCTTCGATCCGGGCGATGTCATCTTCCAAGAGGCGCTGAAGAGGTCTTCTATCGGGGCGATGTCATCTTCCAAGCTGGGTCTTGAATTTTCCTTCTGCCGACGCGGAACCTCCTTCTTCACCGACGGACTACGACGAATGAAGGCTCCTTTAAGGGACGTCATCCAAGATGGCGTCCCCTCAATTCCGATTGGCTGATAGGATTCTATCAGCCAATCGGAATTAAGGTAGGAAAAATCTGATTGGCTGATCGGAACAGCCAATAGAATGCGAGCTCAATCTGATTGGCTGATTCCATCAGCCAATCAGATGTTTCCTACCTTAATTCCGATTGGCTGATAGAATCCTATCAGCTAATCGGAATTGAGGGGACGCCATCTTGGATGACGTCCCTTAAAGGAGCCTTCATTCGTCGTAGTCCGTCGGTGAAGAAGGAGGTTCCGCGTCGGCGGAAGGAAGATTCAAGACCCGGCTTGGAAGATGTCATCGCCCGATAGAAGACCTCTTCAGCGCCTCTTGGAAGATGACATCGCCCGGATCGAAGACTTCTTCAGCGCCGCCTGGATGATGACTTCATCAGATGGAAGATTTCTTCAGCGCCGCTTGGAGGATTAACTTCTTCCGCTCCGGATGTCCACTTCGGTTCCATCGCTGCTCGGCTGAGTGAAGACGACTAAAGGTAGGATGATCTTCAGGGGATTAGTGTTAGGTTTTTGTAAGGGGGGTTTGTGTTAGATTAGAGGTATGTGGGTGGTGGGTTTTAATGTTGGGGGGGGTTGTATTTTTCTTTTACAGGCAAAAGAGCTGAACTTTTTGGGGCATGCCCCCACAAATGGCCCTTTTAAGGGCTGGAAAGGTAAAAGAGCTTTGAACTTTATTTAATTTAGAATAGGGTAGGGCATTTTTTATTTTGGGGGGTTTGTTATTTTATTAGGGGGCTTAGATTAGGTGTAAGTAGCTTAAAATTGTTGTAATATTTTTAAAATGTTTGTAACTTATTTTTGTATTTTTTGTAACTTAGCTTTTTTTATTTTTTGTACTTTAGTTAGTTTATGTAATTGTATTTAATTGTAGTTATTTGTAGGTAGTTTATTTAATTAATTTAATGATAGTGTAGTATTAGGTTTAATTGTAACTTAGGTTAGGATTTATTTTACAGGTCATTTTGTATTTCTTTTAGCTAGGTAGTTATTAAATAGTTAATAACTATTTAATAACTATTCTACCTAGCTAAAATAAATACAAAGTTACCTGTAAAATAAATATAAATCCTAAGATAGCTACAATATATTTATTATTTATATTGTAGCTATCTTAGGGTTTATTTTACAGGTAAGTATTTAGTTTTAAATAGGAATAATTTATTAAAGTATAGTGTAGTGTTAGGTGTAATTATAACTTAGGTTAGGATTTATTTTACAGGTAAATTTCAGTTTATTTTAGCTAGGTAAGCTATTAAATAGTTAATAACTATTTAATAGCTATTGTACCTAGTTAAATAAACTGAAATTTACCTGTAAAATAAATCCTAACCTAAGTTAAAACTAAATCCTAAGATAGCTAGAATATAATTATTATTTCTCCAACATTGGTGTGTCCGGTCCAGGGCGTCATCCTTACTTGTGGGAATATCTCTTCCCCAACAGGAAATGGCAAAGAGTCCCAGCAAAGCTGGCCATATAGTCCCTCCTAGGCTCCGCCCACCCCAGTCATTCTCTTTGCCGTTGCACAGGCAACATCTCCACGGAGATGGTTAAGAGTATGTGGTGTTTAGTTGTAGTTTTTTATTCTACTATCAAGAGTTTGTTATTTTAAAATAGTGCTGGTATGTACTATTTACTCTGAAACAGAAAAAGATGAAGAATTCTGTTTGTGAGAGGAAGATGATTTTAGCAGACAGTAACTAAAATCGTTTGCTGTTTCCACATAGGACTGTTGAGATGAAGTAACTTAAGTTGGGGGAAACAGTTAGCAGACTTTTCTGCTTAAGGTATGACTAGCCATATTTCTAACAAGACTGTGTAATGCTGGAAGGCTGTTATTTCCCCTCATGGGGACCGGTAAGCCATTTTCTTAGTCTCAAACAGAATAAAGGGCTTAATATGGGCTATAAAACTGGTAGACACTTTTATGGGCAAAATCGATTGCTTTATTTGGGCATTTTATACATGTTTATGCTGGTAATTCACACTTATAAACTTGGGGAACGTTTTTTAACGTCAGGCACTGTGTTAGACACCTTTTCCAGTCAGGAAGGGCCTTCCTAGTTGTAGGCTGAGCCTCATTTTCGCGCCATTACTGCACAGTTACTTTTGAGAGCAAGACATGCAGATGCATGTGTGAGGATCTGAAAGTAGTTGGAAAAGTTCCTAGAAGGCTTCATTTGGTATCGTATTCCCCTCTGGGTTTGGTAAAGTCGCAGCAAAGGCTGTAGCTGGGACTGTAGAGGGGTTAAAACTGTAACCGGCTCCGGTTTTGTCATTTTAAGGGTTAAAGCTCTGAAAATTGGTGTGCAATACTTTGAATGCTTTAAGACACTGTGGTGAAAATTTGGTAAATTTTGAACAATCCCTTCATATTTTTTCACATATTCAGTAATAAAGTGTGCTCTGTTTAAAATTTAAAGAGACAGTAACGGTTTTGTTTTAAAACGTTTTTTGTGCTTTATTGACAAGTTTAAGCCTGTTTAACATGTCTGTACCTTCAGATAAGCTATGTTCTATATGTATGAAAGTCAATGTGTCTCCCCCTTCAAAATTGTGTGATAATTGTGCCATAGCGTCCAAACAAAGTAAGGACAGTACTGCCACAGATAATGAAGTTGCCCAAGATGATTCATCAGATGAAGGGAGTAGACATGATTCTACATCATCTCCTTCTGTGTCTATACCAGTTTTGCCCACGCAGGAGGCCCCTAGTACTTCTAGCGCGCCAATGCTTATTACTATGCAACAATTGACGGCAGTAATGGATAACTCCATAGCAAATATTTTATCCAAAATGCCTGCATATCAGAGAAAGCGCGATTGCTCTGTTTTAAACACTGAAGAGCAGGAGGGCGCTGATGATAATTGCTCTGTCATACCCTCACACCAATCTGAAGGGGCCATGAGGGAGGTTTTGTCAGATGGGGAAATTTCAGATTCAGGAAAAATTTCTCAACAGGCTGAACCTGATGTTGTGACATTTAAATTTAAATTAGAGCATCTCCGCGCACTGCTTAAGGAGGTGTTATCTACTCTGGATGATTGTGACAACCTGGTCATTCCAGAAAAATTATGCAAGATGGACAAGTTCCTAGAGGTTCCGGTGCACCCCGACGCTTTTCCTATACCCAAGCGGGTGGCGGACATAGTGAATAAGGAGTGGGAGAAGCCCGGCATACCTTTTGTCCCCCCTCCTATATTTAGGAAATTATTTCCTATGGTCGACCCCAGAAAGGACTTATGGCAGACAGTCCCTAAGGTCGAGGGGGCAGTTTCCACTCTAAACAAGCGCACTACTATTCCTATTGAGGATAATTGTGCTTTCAAAGATCCTATGGATAAAAAATTGGAGGGTTTGCTTAAAAAGATTTTTGTACAGCAAGGTTACCTTCTGCAACCCATTTCGTGCATTGTTCCTGTCACTACAGCAGCATGGTTCTGGTTCGAGGAACTAGAAAAGTCGCTCAGTAGAGAGACTCCATATGAGGAGGTTATGGACAGAGTTCACGCACTTAAGTTGGCTAATTCTTTTATTTTAGATGCCGCTTTGCAATTAGCTAGATTAGCGGCGAAAAATTCAGGGTTTGCAATTGTGGCGCGCAGATGCTTAATATCCCCTTCAAGGTTAAAACTCTCTTTGGGCCAGAATTGAAAGAGATTATCTCAGACATCACTGGGGGAAAGGGCCACGCCCTCCCACAAGATAGGCTTTTCAAAGCCAAGAATAAGTCTAATTTTCGTTCCTTTCGTAATTTCAGGAACGGACCGGCCTCTAATTCTGCATCCTCTAAGCAAGAGGGTAATGCTTCACAGACCAAACCAGCCTGGAAACCGATGCAAGGCTGGAACAAGGGTAAGCAGGCCAAGAAGCCTGCTGCTGCTAACAAAACAGCATGAAGGAGTAGCCCCCGATCCGTGACCGGATCTAGTGGGGGGCAGACTCTCTCTCTTTGCTCAGGCTTGGGCAAGAGATGTTTAGGATCCCTGGACGCTAGAAATAGTTTCTCAGGGTTATCTTCTGGAATTCAAGGAACTACCCCCAAGGGGAAGGTTTCACATGTCTCACTTATCCTCAAACCAAATAAAGAGACAGGCATTCTTACATTGTGTAGAAGACCTGTTAAAGATGGGAGTGATACACCCAGTTCCAATGGCGGAACAAGGAATGGGATTTTACTCAAATCTGTTCGTAGTTCCCAAAAAAGAGGGAACCTTCAGACCAATTCTGGATTTAAAAATCCTAAACAAATTTCTCAGAGTACCATCGTTCAAAATGGAAACCATTCGAACAATTCTACCTACAATCCAGGAAGGTCAATTTATGACTACCGTGGATCTAAAGGATGCGTACCTACATATTCCTATCCACAAAGAACATCATCAGTTCCTAAGGTTCGCCTTTCTGGACAAACATTACCAGTTTATGGCCCTCCCATTCGGGTTAGCCACTGCTCCAAGGATTTTCTCAAAGGTACTCGGGTCCCTTCTAGCGGTTCTAAGACCGAGGGGCATTGCAGTAGTACCATACTTGGACGACATTCTAATACAAGCGTCGTCCCTTTCAAAGGCAAAGGCTCATACAGACATCGTTCTGGCCTTTCTCAGATCTCACGGATGGAAGGTGAACATAGAAAAAAGTTCTCTGTCTCCGTCGACAAGAGTTCCCTTCTTTGGAACAATAATAGATTCTTTAGAAATGAGGATTTTTCTGACAGATGTCAGAAAGTCAAAACTTCTAAGCGCTTGTCAAGTTCTTCATTCAATTCCACGTCCTTCCATAGCTCAGTGCATGGAAGTAGTAGGGTTGATGGTTGCAGCAATGGACATAGTTCCTTTTGCGCGAATTCATCTAAGACCATTACAACTGTGCATGCTGAAACAGTGGAATGGGGACTATACAGACTTGTCTCCAGTGATTCAAGTAGATCAGAAGACCAGAGATTCACTCCGTTGGTGGCTAACCCTGGACCACCTATCCCAGGGAATGAGCTTCCGCAGACCAGAGTGGGTCATCGTCACGACCGACGCCAGTCTAGTGGGCTGGGACGCGGTCTGGGAATCCCTGAAAGCTCAGGGACTATGGTCTCGGGAAGAGTCTCTCCTCCCGATAAACATTCTGGAACTAAGAGCGATATTCAATGCTCTCAGGGCTTGGCCTAAGCTAGCAAAGGCCAGATTCATAAGATTCCAATCAGACAACATGACAACTGTTGCTTATATCAATCATCAGGGGGGAACAAGGAGTTCCCTGGCGATGAAAGAAGTGACCAAAATAATACAATGGGCGGAGGATCACTCCTGCCACCTATCTGCGATCCACATCCCAGGTGTGGAAAACTGGGAAGCGGATTACTTGAGTCGTCAGACATTCCATCCGGGGGAGTGGGAACTCCACCCGGAGATCTTGCCCAGTTGACGCAATTATGGGGCATTCCAGATATGGATCTGATGGCGTCTCGTCAGAACTTCAAGGTTCCTTGCTACGGGTCCAGATCCAGGGATCCCAAGGCGACTCTAGTGGATGCACTAGTAGCGCCTTGGACCTTCAACCTAGCTTATGTGTTTCCACCATTTCCTCTCATTCCCAGGCTGGTAGCCAGGATCAAGCAGGAGAGGGCCTCAGTGATCTTGATAGCTCCTGCGTGGCCACACAGGACTTGGTATGCAGACCTGGTGAATATGTCATCGGCTCCACCATGGAAGCTATCTTTGAGACAGGACCTTCTTGTACAAGGTCCATTCGAACATCCAAATCTGGTCTCCCTCCAGCTGACGGCTTGGAGATTGAACGCTTGATTCTATCAAAGAGTGGGTTTTCAGATTCTGTGATAGATACTCTGGTTCAAGCCAGAAAACCGGTAACCAGAAAAATTTACCATAAAATATGGAAAAGATATATCTGCTGGTGTGAATCCAAGGGATTCCCATGGAATAAGATCAAAATTCCTAAGATCCTTTCCTTTCTACAAGAAGGTTTGGATAAAGGATTATCTGCGAGTTCTCTAAAGGGACAGATTTATGCTTTATCTGTCTTACTACACAAACGACTGGCAGCTGTGCCAGATGTTCAAGCATTTGTTCAGGCTCTGGTTAGGATCAAGCCTGTTTACAGACCTTTGACTCCTCCCTGGAGTTTAAATCTAGTTCTTTCAGTTCTTCAAGGGGTTCCGTTTGAACCTTTACATTCCATAGATATTAAGTTGTTATCTTGGAAAGTTTTGTTTTTGGTTGCTATTTCTTCTGCTAGAAGAGTTTCAGAGTTATCTGCTCTGCAGTGTACTCCGCCCTATCTGGTGTTCCATTCAGATAAGGTTGTTTTGCGTACTAAGCCTGGTTTTCTTCCAAAGGTTGTTTACAACAAAAATATTAACCAGGAGATAGTTGTACCTTCTTTGTGTCAGAATCCAGTTTCAAAGAAGGAACGTTTGCTACACAATTTAGATGTAGTCCGTGCTCTAAAATTCTACTTAGAAGCTACAAAAGAGTTCAGACAAACATCTTCTCTGTTTGTCGTCTATTCTGGTAAAAGGAGAGGTCAAAAAGCAACTTCTACCTCTCTTTCCTTTTGGCTTAAAAGCATCATCCGATTGGCTTATGAGACTGCCGGACGGCAGCCTCCTGAAAGAATCACAGCTCACTCCACTAGGGCTGTGGCTTCCACATGGGCCTTCAAGAACGAGGTTTCTGTTGATCAGATATGTAAGGCAGCGACTTGGTCTTCACTGCACACTTTTGCCAAATTTTACAAATTTGATACTTTTGCTTCTTCGGAGGCTATTTTTGGGAGAAAGGTTTTGCAAGCCGTGGTGCCTTCCGTTTAGGTAACCTGATTTGCTCCCTCCCTTCATCCGTGTCCTAAAGCTTTGGTATTGGTTCCCACAAGTAAGGATGACGCCGTGGACCGGACACACCAATGTTGGAGAAAACAGAATTTATGCTTACCTGATAAATTACTTTCTCCAACGGTGTGACCGGTCCACGGCCCGCCCTGGTTTTTTAATCAGGTTTGATGAATTATTTTCTCTAACTACAGTCACCACGGCACCCTATGGTTTCTCCTATTTTTTCCTCCTGTCCGTCGGTCGAATGACTGGGGTGGGCGGAGCCTAGGAGGGACTATATGGCCAGCTTTGCTGGGACTCTTTGCCATTTCCTGTTGGGGAAGAGATATTCCCACAAGTAAGGATGACGCCGTGGACCGGATACACCGTTGGAGAAAGTAATTTATCAGGTAAGCATAAATTCTGTTTTATATTGTAGCTATATTAGGGTTTATTTTAAAGGTAAGTATTTAGTTTTAAATAGGATTAATTTAGTTCATAATAAAAATATTATTTAGATTTATTTAATTAATATTTAAGTTAGGGGGGCGTTAGGGTTAGACTTAGGTTTAGGGGTTAATAATTTGATTACAGTGGAGGCGGCGTAGTGGGGGGCAGGATAGGGGTTAATACATTTATTATAGGTGGCGACGGTGTAGGGGGGGCAGATTAGGGGTTAATACATTTATTATAGGTGGCGACGGTGTAGGGGGGCAGATTAGGGGTTAATACATTTATTATAGGTGGCGACGGTGTAGGGGGGGCAGATTAGGGGTTAATACATTTAATATAGGTGGCGACGGTGTAGGGGGGGCAGGATAGGGGTTAATACATATAATATAGGTGGTGACGGTGTAGGGGGGCAGGATAGGGGTTAATACATTTAATATAGTTTGCGGCGGGTTCAGGGAGCGGCGGTTTAGGGGTTAATACATTTATTATAGTTGCGGTGGGCTCCGGGAGCGGCGGTTTAGGGGGTAATAACTTTATTTAGTTGCGGCGGTGTAGGGGGGGACAGATTAGTGGTGTTTAGACTCGGGGTACATGTTAGGGTGTTAGGTGCAGACAGCTCCCATAGGAATGAATGGGATGTCTGTCAGCAGCGAACTTGTACTTTCGCTATGGTCAGACTCCCATTGATTCCTATGGGATCCGCCGCCTCCAGGGGTGGCGGATTGAAAACCAGGTGCGCTGGGCCGTAAAAGTGCCGAGCGTACCTGCTAGTCATTTTATAACTAGCAAAAGTAGTGAGAATGTGCCGCACTTGTGTGCGGAACATCTGGAGTGACGTAAGAATCGATCTGTGTCGGACTGAGTCCAGCGGATCGAAGCTTACGTCACAAAATTCTACTTTTGCCGGTCTCGAGCCTTTGATAACTAAGGCGAATCAGCCTCGCCACAAATACGCTGCGGAATTCCAGCGTATTTGAGGTTGACGGCTTGATAACTACCCCCCTTTGTGCTCCAACTGGTTGTCATCCGCAGTAAAGAGTGTTCAGGTGACAACCACGTGTCGTCATACTCCCTAAAGGGGTTAAATCAGTCTATGCTAAATTATGCAATTAATTAGTGGTTTGGATAGCTTAAAGGGATATCAAACTCATTTCCTTTTATTATTCAGATAGCACATGCAATTTTATTTAACATTCCATTAAACTTCAATTTAGTTTTCTCAATTCTTTTTGTATCCTTTGTTGAAAAGCATACCTAGGTAGGCTCAGGAGCAGCAATGCATTACTGGGAGCTATCTGCTGATTGGTGGCTGCACATATATGCCCCTTGTTACTGGCTCACCCAATGTGATCAGCTAGTTCCCAGTAATGTATTGCTGCTCTTTCAACAAAGGATACTAAAATAATGGAATTCTGACATAAATGTGCCATTCTACTCAGACTGTGCGATCCTTTTGGTTGAATACAGTTTACATCTTTACGGCTTGTAGCATGGCGGTATGTTCTAAGGACACACATCTGCTACTCAGACCTGTACCAAGTGCCTGTGACATCGTAAATGAGGTTCCTAAATATATTTGTGTATCATCTTTGTACAGTTGGGATTAAATTCTGTTCAAGTTGTCCAAAGGTTTGACAAAAATACTCAACAAAATAGCGGACTGTGGTGATCCTTATGATTCATTGCAGTTTACGTTAGTGACGTTCGCGATTTAGACAGAACAGACAATTTTAAACAATATAACAACAAAATAACAAACACTTAAAACAGTGAGTGCTCACCAAAATAATAAAGCAACATTTTATATGAAAAGAAAATGTAATTGTATTACTAGTAAACAGCTCCTGGTCCAGAGGAGGCAAGGTTGTCTTCTTGGGACCAGCATCACATCTCCAGCTCCTAAACAAGGCTGTAACTATGTGTTTAGCCTCTTTGTAGGGTCGGTAGTGCTAAAATGACACGCTGTAACAAATTAAAGGGATATGAAACATGCAAGTTTAAACATCTTTCTAATTTACTTCTATTATCAAATTTATTTTGTTCTCTTGGTATATTTTGTTGAAAAGCAGGGAAGTATGCTCAGGAGTGTGCACGTGTCTGGAGCACTATATGGCAGCAGTTTTGCTAGAATGTTATCCATTTGTAAAATCACTAGATGGCAGCACTATCTCCTGCCATATAGTGCTGCAGATGCCTACCTAGGTGTCTCTTCTACACACAATATCATAGGAACAAAGCAAATTTGATAATAGAAGTAAATTGGGAAACTTTAAAAAAATAACATACTCTGTCTGAATCACAAAATAAATTTTAGCTGTGTGGTCAGTAAAATCAGCGGGTTGATTGACACCCCCTGCTAGCGGCCGATTGTCCACGAATCTGCAGGGAGGGGCGGTATTGCACCAGCAGTTCACAAGAACTGCTGGTGCAATGATAAATGCCGACAGCGTATCATGTCTGTCCGCACCGTTATAACTCTACCCCGTTGTCTTAAGCTATTTGAGCTCTTCTCTTATTTTATATTTTAAAAAGTCCTTGGAAGAACACTGGGTGTGGGAGAGATTATAAGAAATTAAATTTAAAATGCATAAAACATAAAGAATGAATAAGAGAGTGATAACAGAAGCACTGTTATTTCTAAATGAAAAGAGAGAAGAAGGAAGGAGGGAGAGATAGACTGATGAAGGATTGACGAAAAAGGAAGAAAGGAAAGAGAGAGATAGAGATGAAGAAAGGAAGGAGAGATAGAGAGATGAAGGAAGGAAGGAGAAATAGAGAGATGACGGAAGGAAGGAGAGATAGAGAGATGACGGAAGGAAAGAGAGATAGATGACAGAAGGAAGGAGCGATAGAAAGATGACAGAAGGAAGGCGAGATAGAGAGATGATGTAAGGAAGGAGAGTTAGAGAGATGACGGTAGGAAGGAGAGATATAGAGATGACGGAAGGAGAGATAGAAAGATGAAAGAAGGAAGGAGAGATAGAGAGATGACGGAAGGAAGGAGAGTTAGAGAGATGACGGAAGGAAGGAGAGATATAGAGATGACAGAAGGAAGGAGAGATAGAGAGATGACAGAAGGAAGGAGAGATAGAGAGATGACAGAAGGAAGGAGAGATAGAGAGATGACGGAAGGAAGGAGAGTTAGAGAGATGACGGAAGGAAGGAGAGATAGAGAGATGACGGAAGGAAGGAGAGATAGAGAGATGACGGAAGGAAAGAGAGTTAGAGAGATGACGGAAGGAAGGAGAGATAGAAAGATGACGGAAGGAAGGAGAGATATAGAGATGACGGATGGAAGGAGAGATAGGTAGATTACGGAAGGAAGGAGAGATAGGTAGATGAAGGAAGGAGAGATAGACAGATGAAAAGAAAGAGAGAATAAGGAAGGAAGAAGAGATAGACAGATGATGGATTGAAGAAAGGAAGAAAGGAAAGAGAGAGAGAAAGAGATGAAGGAAGGAAGGAGAGATAGAGAGATGACGGAAGGAAGGAGAGATAGAGAGATGACGGAAGGAAGGAGAGATAGAGAGATGACGGAAGGAAGGAAAGCTAGAGAAATAACGGAAGGAGAGATAGAGAGATGACGGAAGGAAGGAGAGATAGGTAGATGACGGAAGGAAGGAGAGATAGGTAGATGACGGAAGGAGAGATAGAGAGATGACGGAAGGAAGGAGAGACAGAGAGATGAAGGAAGGAAGGAGAGATAGAGATTAAGGAAGGAAGGAGAGATAGAGAGATGACGGAAGGAGGGAGAGATAGGTAGATGACAGAAGGAAGGAGAGATAGAGATTAAGGAAGGAAGGAGAGTTAGAGAGATGACGGAAGGAAGGAGAGATATAGAGATGACGGAAGGAAGGAGAGATAGAGAGATGACGGAAGGAAGGAGAGTTAGAGAGATGACGGAAGGAAGGAGAGATAGAAAGATGACGGAAGGAAGGAGAGATATAGAGATGACGGATGGAAGGAGAGATAGGTAGATGACAGAAGGAAGGAGAGATAGGTAGATGAAGGAAGGAGAGATAGACGGATGAAAAGAAAGAGAGAAGAAGGAATGAAGAAGAGATAGACAGATGAAGGATTGAAGAAAGGAAGAAAGGAAAGAGATAGAGAAAGAGATGAAGGAAGGAAGGAGAGATAGAGATTAAGGAAGGAAGGAGAGATAGAGAGATGACGGAAGGAAGGAGAGATAGAGAGATGACAGAAGGAAGGAGAGATAGGTAGATGACGGAAGGAGAGATAGGTAGATGACGGAAGGAGAGATAGAGAGATGACGGAAGGAAGGAGAGATAGAGAGATGAAGGAAGGAGAGATAGAGATTAAGGAAGGAAGGAGAGATAGAGAGATGACGGAAGGAAGGAGAGATAGAGAGATGACGGAAGGAAGGAGAGATAGGTAGATGACGGAAGGAGAGATAGGTAGATGACGGAAGGAGAGATAGAGAGATGACGGAAGGAAGGAGAGATAGAGAGATGACGGAAGGAAGGAGAGATAGAGAGATGACGGAAGGAAGGAGAGATAGGTAGATGACAGAAGGAAGGAGAGATAGGTAGATGACGGAAGGAGAGATAGAGAGATGATTTAAGGAAGGAGAGATAGAGAGATGACGGAAGGAAGGAGAGATAGGTAGATGACAGAAGGAAGGAGAGATAAAGAGATGACGGAAGGAAGGAGAGGTGACGGAAGGAAGGAGAAATAGAGAGATAAAGGAAGGAAGGAGAGATAGAGAGATGATGGAAGAAAGGAGAGATAGAGAGATGAAAGGAGAGATAGAGAGATGACGGAAGGAAGGAGAGATAGGTAGATGACAGAAGGAAAGAGAGATAGGTAGATGACAGAAGGAAGGAGAGATAGAGAGATGACGGAAGGAAGGAGAGTTAGAGAGATGACGGAAGGAAGGAGAGATAGAAAGATGACGGAAGGAAGGAGAGTTAGAGAGATGACGGAAGGAAGGAGAGATATAGAGATGACGGAAGGAAGGAGAGATAGAGAGATGACGGAAGGAAGGAGAGTTAGAGAGATGACGGAAGGAAGGAGAGATAGAAAGATGACGGAAGGAAGGAGAGATATAGAGATGACGGATGGAAGGAGAGATAGAGAGATGAAGGAAGGAGAGATAGAGATTAAGGAAGGAAGGAGAGATAGAGAGATGACGGAAGGAAGGAGAGATAGAGAGATGACGGAAGGAAGGAGAGATAGGTGATGGAAGGAGGAGAGATAGAGAAAGGAAGGAAGGAGAGATAGAGAGATGACGGAAGGAAGGAGAGATAGAGAGATGACGGAAGGAAGGAGAGATAGGTAGATGACGGAAGGAGAGATAGGTAGATGACGGAAGGAGAGATAGAGAGATGACGGAAGGAAGGAGAGATAGAGAGATGACGGAAGGAAGGAGAGATAGAGAGATGACGGAAGGAAGGAGAGATAGGTAGATGACGGAAGGAGAGATAGGTAGATGACGGAAGGAGAGATAGAGAGATGATTTAAGGAAGGAGAGATAGAGAGATGACGGAAGGAAGGAGAGATAGGTAGATGACAGAAGGAAGGAGAGATAAAGAGATGACGGAAGGAAGGAGAGATGACGGAAGGAAGGAGAAATAGAGAGATAAAGGAAGGAAGGAGAGATAGAGAGATTATGGAAGAAAGGAGAGATAGAGAGATGAAGGAAGGAGAGATAGAGAGATGACAGAAGGAAGGAGAGATAGGTAGATGACAGAAGGAAGGAGAGGTAGAGAGATGACGGAAGGAAGGAGAGATAGAGAGATGACGGAAGGAAGGAGAGATAGAGAAATAACGGAAGGAGAGATAGAGAGATGACGGAAGGAAGGAGAGATAGGTAGATGACGGAAGGAAGGAGAGATAGGTAGATGACGGAAGGAAGGAGAGATAGTGAGATGACGGAAGGAAGGAGAGATAGAGAGATGACGGAAGGAAGGAGAGATAGAGAGATGATGGAAGGAAGGAGAGATAGGTAGATGACGGAAGGAAGGAGAGATAAAGAGATGACGGAAGACAGGAGAAATAGAGAGATAAAGGAAGGAAGGAGAGATAGAGAGATGACGGAAGAAAGAAGAGATAGAGAGATGAAGGAAGGAGAGATAGAGAGATGACGGAAGGAAAGAGAGATAGGTAGATGACAGAAGGAAGGAGAGTTAGAGAGATGACGGAAGGAAGGAGAGATATAGAGATGACGGAAGGAAGGAGAGATAGAGAGATGACGGAAGGAAGGAGAGTTAGAGAGATGACGGAAGGAAGGAGAGATAGAAAGATGACGGAAGGAAGGAGAGATATAGAGATGACGGATGGAAGGAGAGATAGGTAGATGACGGAAGGAAGGAGAGATAGGTAGATGAAGGAAGGAGAGATAGACGGATGAAAAGAAAGAGAGAAGAAGGAATGAAGAAGAGATAGACAGATGAAGGATTGAAGAAAGGAAGAAAGGAAAGAGATAGAGAAAGAGATGAAGGAAGGAAGGAGAGATAGAGATTAAGGAAGGAAGGAGAGATAGAGAGGTGACGGAAGGAAGGAGAGATAGAGAGATGACGGAAGGAAGGAGAGATAGGTAGATGACAGAAGGAAGGAGAGATAGGTAGATGACGGAAGGAGAGATAGAGAGATGACGGAAGGAAGGAGAGATAGAGAGATGACGGAAGGAAGGAGAGATAGGTAGATGACGGAAGGAAGGAGAGATAAAGAGATGACGGAAGGAAGGAGAGATGACGGAAGGAAGGAGAAATAGAGAGATAAAGGAAGGAAGGAGAGATAGAGAGGTGATGGAAGAAAGGAGAGATAGAGAGATGAAGGAAGGAGAGATAGAGAGATGACGGAAGGAAGGAGAGATAGGTAGATGACAGAAGGAAGGAGAGGTAGAGAGATGACGGAAGGAAGGAGAGATAGAGAGATGACGGAAGGAAGGTGTTACAGAAGCATTAGTTATTCTGTTGTGAAGAGCTTATTTCCCAGCAGCAATGCCTGAACCAGCAAGCCAGCGCCTAAGAAGGGCTCCAAGAAAACTGTAACAAGTTTCATTTCATAAAGAGTTAACTCTTTTTTTTCAGCTTTTAGAAACTATTGTCTAATCACCTCTGGAGCCAGACTGCTAATTGATAAGATGAACTTGTAAACTTGTTATCTTAAGTACTGTAATCCTATTGTGGCCTGTCAAAGGACAGTGCTCTCTATCTAAATGTGTGATGGGGGATTTTGTGCTTCCCCCCCTCTCCCCCTGGGAGTGCCCTGTGTGCATGTAACCTTAATAAAAAGCAGGCTGGGCATCCCAGTCCGGAGTTCTTGTTTGACCCTCAATCGCAGCGTTGACTCGTTTTTGTGGGCAGAAGGGTATCCTAGCTGTACTGCAGCTAAGGGAGATTATTCTATATTTGCGAGACTCATATAGAATACTATGGAAAGCAGCTTCTCCCCTCTTTAGCAATAGGGATCCAGGCTACTAAGCGGTCCATCTCTCAGCGAGACTAAGGGTAACCGTAACATTTGGCGGCAGCGGCGGGATTTTCCTGGATTTCCTAGGAGAGGTACAGAACGGATGGAGAGCGCTTACGAAAAATTGAAGCGTACAACCCTAAAGGATTTACTTGAAAGCAGAGGGGGGTACGCCAGCAACCGGCCGAGGAGAGAGCTGATCGCAGAATTGACCGAACTGGATCAGAGCTTCACAATGGCGGAAACACCGACCACGATTAGTGACGAAAAAACCAGGATTGTTCGGGAAAGGCTCTCATTATACGGGCCGAACCCCTCCATGGAATTGGTACAGCAGTTGATGGCGGAGGCGGACGAGGATATACGAGAGACTCGAGCCCACGAACTCAACCTAGCGAACGCACACCGCAATGCTGAAGCCCCGCAGGTAATCATCCCTGTCGAAAATGCTGGGAGGCCCAAGATACCCTATGCGGCATTTCGACCCTTCCTAGAGAGCGAGACAGGGATTGATGAATATTTGGCGGACTTCGAAAGGCAATGTGCCCTGCACCAGATTCCCAACAGAGAGTGGCCCACGATATTGTCTGGGAAACTATCCGGGCGAGCCCTGGAAGCCTTTCGTACTCTGGGTGCTGAGGAAGTGACACAGTATGAGCTAGTTAAGGAGACACTGTTGCGACGGTACGCTGTAACTCCGGACACGTATCGCCGACAGTTTCGGGGCACGGAAAAGAAGCCTAACGATACCCATATGGAATGGGCGCACCGAATGCGGAGAGCGGCAAATCACTGGCTGAGCGGAAGTAAAGCGGTGACTGGGGAGGAAATTTTACAATTGTTTCTCTTAGAACATTTTTATAATAGCATGGAACAGCAAGGGAAGGAATGGCTGCGAGACAGGCGGCCTTCTACCTTAGAAGAAGCAGCCAAATTGGCCGATGAACATTATGACTCCCGTCTTCACGAACCCATGAACTACCGAGCTCCAGCACGGGTCGAACCCAGAGAGGTTTACCGTGCACCCCCTCGTGCTGAATTCCGAGCCCCGGTGCCCACAGGGCCCGTCCGACACTCAGGACCATCCAATAACAGCTCTGAGCGTCCCAGACCGACTTGCCACCGATGCAAGCAACCAGGGCATTTCATGGCTAGCTGCCCCCTTAATACGCACCAGACACCCAGGAATTACAATTACCCCTCTGGGTCCTATCGTCCGGCCCGGGCCCTCTGTGTTAACCAAGAGGCCCCTATGGAGGGATATGTGGGGCCGCTTCACGAGGCAGACCCTGTATATGCTGCCTCAGATAACCGCCAGCACCATCGGCAGAGGGTATGGCTCGAGGGGAGATCTACCGAGGGATTGCGAGACACAGGGGCTACTATCACGCTGGTACAGAGTCATTTGGTGCCAGAGCACAAGCGATCCGGACAGACTGTGGCCGTTAGAGTGGCGGGGGGGGATGTGTACAAAATTCCAACAGCTAAAGTGCATCTTGATTGGGGAGCGGGAAAGGGGGCTGTGAACGTGGGCCTAATGGATAATTTACCTGCCGAAGTACTACTGGGCAACGATTTGGGCCCCATGACTTCTGCCTATGCTCCAGTATGCAACAACGAGGCGGACCCAGTGACTACACGGGCCCAAGCCCGGACGGAGCGAGAGCTCTCACCAGTGCGGGAGACACAGGTAAGACCTACCCCGACCTTGCCTGACAGGTTAGGCCCCATACCCTGGGACACCCCAGATGCCTTCGAGGCAGAGTCTAAGACTGACCCGACCTTACAAAAGTACCGGGAACGAGCAGAGACCGGAGGGGGCGGGGCAGATAACGAAACATTCTTATGGGAAAAAGGGAAACTATACCGCTGGACAGAGAAAAGGGGACAGCGTAGGCGACAGCTGGTAGTGCCCCACAAATACCGTCAAGAAATCCTCAAAATAGGCCACGACATCCCCTTAGCAGGCCACCTAGCCGTTACCCGTACCCTACACCGCATTACTCACACGTTCTTTTGGCCAGGGGTGCACGCTGACGTTAGAACTTACTGTAACACCTGCGATGTGTGTCAACGAGTAGGAAGGCGAGGCGATCACCCTAAAGCCCAGCTAGTAAATATGCCCATTGTAGAGGAACCCTTCAGCCGGGTTGCTATTGACCTAGTGGGACCACTGGCTACCCCTAGTCCCTCCGGTAAGCGATACATTCTTACCGTAGTGGACTACGCTACCAGGTACCCAGAGGCTGTCGCCCTATCCAACATACAAGCGGATACGGTAGCGAATGCACTAGTACAGGTGTTCTCCCGGGTAGGATTTCCAAAAGAAATCCTATCCGACCGAGGCACCCAATTTACGGCTGAATTGACCCAACAACTCTGGCAGGTTTGCAAAATTAAGTCCCTCCTAAGCTCCCCATACCACCCCCAGACGAACGGGCTGTGTGAGAGGTTCAATGGGACCCTCAAGCAAATGCTCAAGACGTTCACTCAGGAATACCGAGACTGGGAACGCTTCCTGCCGCACCTCCTATTTGCTTATCGGGAGGTGCCCCAGGAAACGACAGGGTTCTCTCCCTTCGAGTTGCTCTACGGAAGAAAGGTACGGGGACCCCTAAACCTGATCCGGGAGCACTGGGAGGGAGAGATGGAGGCTGACGGTGTCCCAATTGTGCCATACGTGCTGGAACTCAGGGACCGAATGGAGCAATTAGCCAAATCCGTGCGGGCTAATCTCCAGTTGGCCCAGAGAAGACAGAAAGTATGGTACGATCGGGGGGCCCGAAAGAGAATCTTCACCATAGGACAAAAGGTGTTAGTACTTAAGCCGGTGAAGACAGACAAATTGCAGGCGTCCTGGCAGGGTCCCTACCAGATCGTAGAGAAAAGGGGAGACACCACTTATGTGATAGCTAGCTGCCACGACAACAATCTTAGAAAGACATTCCATGTAAACATGCTCAAGGAATATTTTGAGCGACCAGAGAACGTGACGGCCGTATGTTGTTCCCCTCAGGAAGACCCCGACAGTTTACCCATTCCAGACCTATTAGAAAAGAGCCTCCCCACAGGTATAGTGGCGCAGGTTCAGATAGGGGACCGACTTAGCCCCACTGAAAGGGAGCAGCTCAACCAACTCCTCCAGTCCAAACACCTCACCTTCTCCCCGAAGCCAGGGTACACTACTTTAACCACCCACCAGGTAGATACTCCGGGACAAGCTCCCTTGCGCCAGGCTCCGTACCGAATCCCCGAAGCAGTTAGGACAGGAATGAAGAAGGAGATCGATGAGATGCTCCAGCTCAGGGTAATTGAGCCCTCCGATAGTCCCTGGGCCTCCCCAGTTGTCTTGGTGCCCAAGAAAGATGGGACCACCCGGTTCTGCGTAGACTATCGGAGGCTCAATGAAAATACCGTGACGGACGCTTACCCTATGCCCAGGGTAGACGAGCTACTCGATCGTATAGCCAGGGGAAATTACCTGACCACTATTGACCTCTGCAAAGGTTACTGGCAGATTCCCCTGGCCCCGGAGGCTATCCCCAAGTCGGCATTCGTCACCCCATTCGGCTTATATCAGTTTAGGGTAATGCCGTTTGGGATGAAGAATGCCCCAGCTACATTCCAGCGCTTGGTGGATAGGCTCCTGGATGGCTTCCAGAGTTTTGCTTGCGCCTACCTGGACGACATAGCGATCCACAGTGAGTCCTGGGAGGACCACTTAGCTCATGTGGGAATGGTTCTGGATCAGATCCGGGCTGCTGGCCTGACTCTGAAGCCAGAAAAATGCCACTTTGGGATGGCCGAGGTACAGTACCTGGGTCACCGTGTGGGGTGTGGAAAGCAGCGACCAGAGCCGGCCAAAATAGAAGCTGTCGCCAATTGGCCCACCCCCATCACTAAGACTCAGGTCCTAGCCTTCCTGGGCACGGCAGGGTACTATAGACGGTTCGTACCAGACTACAGCACACTTGCCAAACCCCTGACTGACTTGACCAAGAAGAACTTACCTCGACAGGTCCTGTGGTCTCCCCACTGTGAAACGGCTTTCCAGGCTCTCAAAAATGCTCTAATTAACGCTCCTGTCTTGGCGGCCCCAGCCCTTAACAAACGTTTTATCGTCCATACAGATGCTTCCATGTTCGGGCTGGGAGCTGTCCTCAGCCAAGTAGGCGAAGATGGAGGGGAGCATCCAGTTGCCTACATCAGCCGGAAGCTCCTGCCCCGCGAAGTCAGCTATGCAGCGGTCGAAAAGGAGTGTTTGGCTTTGGTGTGGGCATTAAAGAAATTGACTCCCTATTTATATGGTCAGGAGTTCACTCTGGTCACCGACCATAACCCGTTGGTGTGGCTGAACCGGGTCTCTGGAGATAACGGCAGGCTATTACGTTGGAGCTTATCGTTGCAAACCTTCAATTTCACCATTACTTACAGACCTGGGAAACAGAATGGCAACGCCGACGGGTTGTCCAGACAAACCAACCTCAGCCCCGCATAACCAGCGGTCTGGACAGCCTTAGTCTGCCCCGAAAAGGGGTCAGACCGTGTCTGCCAGAGTGTTCCACAGAAAGGGAGCAATGTTACAGAAGCATTAGTTATTCTGTTGTGAAGAGCTTATTTCCCAGCAGCAATGCCTGAACCAGCAAGCCAGCGCCTAAGAAGGGCTCCAAGAAAACTGTAACAAGTTTCATTTCATAAAGAGTTAACTCTTTTTTTTCAGCTTTTAGAAACTATTGTCTAATCACCTCTGGAGCCAGACTGCTAATTGATAAGATGAACTTGTAAACTTGTTATCTTAAGTACTGTAATCCTATTGTGGCCTGTCAAAGGACAGTGCTCTCTATCTAAATGTGTGATGGGGGATTTTGTGCTTCCCCCCCTCTCCCCCTGGGAGTGCCCTGTGTGCATGTAACCTTAATAAAAAGCAGGCTGGGCATCCCAGTCCGGAGTTCTTGTTTGACCCTCAATCGCAGCGTTGACTCGTTTTTGTGGGCAGAAGGGTATCCTAGCTGTACTGCAGCTAAGGGAGATTATTCTATATTTGCGAGACTCATATAGAATACTATGGAAAGCAGCTTCTCCCCTCTTTAGCAATAGGGATCCAGGCTACTAAGCGGTCCATCTCTCAGCGAGACTAAGGGTAACCGTAACAGAAGGAGAGATAGAGAAATAACGGAAGGAGAGATAGAGAGATGACGGAAGGAAGGAGAGATAGGTAGATGAAGGAAGGAGAGATAGTGAGATGAAGGAAGGAAGGAGAGATAGAGAGATGACGGAAGGAAGGAGAGATAGGTAGATGACGGAAGGAAGGAGAGATAAAGAGATGACGGAAGGAAGGAGAAATAGAGATATAAAGGAAGGAAGGAGAGATAGAGAGATGACGGAAGAAAGGAGAGATAGAGAGATGAAGGAAGGAGAGATAGAGAGATGACAGAAGGAAGGAGAGATAAAGAGATAAAGGAAGGAAGGAGATATGGAGAGATGAAGAAAGGAGGAAGGGGAAGTTCGAGGTGGCAGAGATATGATTGGTCACTGATATTGGTAGCTCCACTACAGAAAGCTAAAATTCTGCTGATATATTTGGTCTGTTTCTGCATCCAGCTTCCTAAGTTACCAGTTATGTTTTAGCAAGTTGTAGGGAAGTGATAGAGTTTATCTGTGTTGTATTTTCTAAATCTGATATTGTGGAGCATTGTAGTTTGCATCATGGCAGGATGTCTATCATTTATTTTGTCCCCATTTTTCTGGTTTCCTTGTAAAGCAATAAAATAATATCACCAGTCTTTATCTACATTCCGTCCCATAAATACATGTGACTGACAATAAGTGGCAACGACTTTCCTAAGATAATATTGTTGAGTCCAGCTCCCAGCTATGGCGACTTTGACTTAACTCCTGATCACAGCTCTTTTTTTTTTTAATTTAATGTTTTATTGAGGTTGAAAACATGCTACAACATACATGTCACATTATAAAAAGTATACCAACATAGGTAAAAAACAAAAAGCAGAATCACAATTGATATACTTTTAGGGATATAGTCATAGCCATTATATCACAGAAAAATTTAACCTTGTATGATAAATACCTCACTTTTTCAGATTTAGTTTTGCTTTAAAACATTTTGCATATATGCATGACTACATATATAACACATAAAATTAAGTGGTCCCCTTGCATCTTGAAACATTCTATAAGTACATGTAGCTTGTGATACAACGTAAATGAATTTAAGGAATTCTACATTAACACTTGTAAAGTTTAGGGGAAACATTCTATAGCCATTCACAACCAGTTTTACAAAAGAAAAGGTTAAGAGAATCTTTTACATCTACAGGCAAACTCAAATATAAAAGGAAGGACTCTCACATCTTCTAGCTATGTTACACTTTGGAACATTCTATAAGTATATATAACCAGTATTACAGCAGAAATTATACAATGGAATGTCACATTAGTACTTTCAATATTTAAGGTTGCGGTACCTGAGAGAGAGACCGCTTAAAAATCCCCTCCTAACAGGAAGGTACATTATATGGAAATGGGGGGGGGGGGAGGTGGTCATTTAGGCATGGTGGATAGTATAGACTAAAAGTTATGGTAATGATAGTAGATATTAATGAAGATAAAGCTCCTTCTGTAAGGAGACTTAATAAAATATATAATCATTTGATGCCAACTAGAATGGTCTATAATATGAGTGTATACATCATAATAGGATGAGGAAACCAATTATAATAGAGGTTTACCATGAAAACTTAACGGGGCAAACCGGGCTTAAGTTTATGAGAGTATATGAAAATGGGAACTGATTAAGTGGCAGCACGTTTGATATGGAGTGGGTTGGTAAAAATGTACATGTATTCGCTGTACCTACTTAGCAGTCACACATATATGGACATCATACCTAGAACTCTATTATAAGATAGAAGCATCACCACCTATATAGGGTAATTTTTATTACAGTGTAGAGCATGGTAGAGAGCTCTTCCATGAAGTCATACACTATAGTAACACAGGCGTCACGCTGCCCCGGCCGTAGGCAGCAGCACACCCAATTAGAAGCCATATCCTAGTGAAAACAGACATAACTGAATATATAACTTTCTAAATGCAAGTCTTCTATGCAGCACATGAATTGGTCTAAAACAGGGCTTAAAATTACTTCCAACTGGGATTAACCTTATAATCGTATACAAACAAGATATAAACAAGTCCTATGTAGAACAACATGAGTATATATACTGTTTAATCCATTTAATAACATGGGAGTAAGCAAATTAATGAAACAAACATCTAGGGAAATATAAGCAGCAAACTTAATGTAAATATTAGAGTTCAGTATTTTGCCCAATGTCTCTGGGAGCAGAACCTACTAGTGATAAGTTTATCCTGCTTCATAGTAGATCAAGTTCACAGCAGAGCCAATAATAAGTCCTTCATGTTTGCAGCACTCGCCATGTTGAAATACAAATGAGACCCTCCAAACAGATTTAGCAAGGAGTAAGCTTATAACCCGTATAAAATCGCCAACACTGGGATCTACATTTTTCAAACCACTGCTTGATCTAGGCAAAGTCAGCGTGTGCGGTTGTTTTCTCTGTGCAGTCCCGCCAACCTGCTCTTCAGCACAATAACCAGTATTAAATTGAGGCCCGCATGTCAGCATATATATTTGGTTCCTGGTCCGATCTAGTGGGAGATGTGGCTCAGTATCACCCAGTCTGCCCGATAGGACCATATCGTTATTCAATACTGCTATCTCCAATTTCATTTTGGTCCTCACCTGCCAGGCTCCAATGGTCTCCTTGCCCACTACACATGTTTCATACACTCCACACTCATCTGACATGGGCGGGTTGGCCACAGCCGGTTTCTGGGACAGCTCCTCAGACGGAATCTCGGCAAGCCCTTTACCACTTATGATGTCTCCATGATTCCAGTCTCTGTGGCGGTATTGAGAAACGTCTCCTTGCTGCTGGGAGCTAAAAGGGCAGCATGAGGGCTCGGGAGCTGATGCATCAGCATAGTTGTCCTGATAATAAGTATCCGCACTTTGCAAATCAAGGACGACATGTAGATCAGCCGTTCTTACAAGCCTGTCATCTCCTACTGCTTGATCATTGCAGCACTCACGCAGTATCCTCGATAAACTGGCAAAATGATCTTGTAGAAGCTGCGCCACAGCCGATTCCCATTTATTCAGGGCCTCCATCACGGCTAAACAGTTGATATCTCTCCAAGCCAGAAACTTCAGCTCAAAAGCTCCCAATGTATCTAGTAGTATTGTGTAGTAAAGGACCCCCTTATATATTTAAAAGATTATTATTTTAGAAGTAGAGAAACACTATTTATATTATGCTAAAGCCAGGAGCTGTACCCACACATGTCTGATTCCTTTAGCAGTTGGCTCCGCCCCCCCCTGATCACAGCTCTTAACGGTCTTAGGCCTTAATTCATTTGAAGAAGACATAAAACAGATCATGAGTAGCTGTTCTATGCCGAATACTACCTTAAACACAAGAGGTCAATTAGTGTTATAATGGTATTCACGGTGTGATTCATACTCTCGGAGATGGATGCCAATCTCTGCACCGCAGGTCTAACTTGAGTATAATTATGCCACAATTTATATAGCAAGGATTGTCTCAATCCAGATGAGACTAATTTTAATACACAGTGCCAAAAGAGTACTGCTTCAACAGAATATATGTATTTTCTTTCTGTTATGAGAAAGAAAGAAAGAAAGAAAGAAAGAAAGAAAGAAAGAAAGAAAGAAAGAAAGAAAGAAAGAAAGAAAGAAAGAAAGAAAGAAAGAAAGAAAGAAAGAAAGAAAGAAAGAAAGAAAGAAAGAAAGAAAGAAAGAAAGGAAGAGGAAGAAAGAGAAAAAGGGAGAACGAAAAAGAAGGAAAGAATAAAGACAAAGAAAGAAAAAGAATAAAGAGAAAGAAAGAGGGATAAAGAAAAATAAAGAATAAGAGAAAGAGGGAGAAAGAAAAATAAAGAATAAGAGAAAGAGGGAGAAAGAAAAGAATAAAGAGAAAGAAAGAGGGATAAAGAAAAAGAAAGAATAAAAGAAAGAGGGAGAAAGAAAAAGAAAGAATAAGAGAAAGAGGGAGAAAGAAAAGAATAAAGAGAAAAAAAGAGGGATAAAGAAAAATAAAGAATAAAAGAAAGAGGGAGAAAGAAAAAGAAAGAATAAGAGAAAGAGGGAGAAAGAAAAGAATAAAGAGAAAGAAAGAGGGATAAAGAAAAATAAAGAATAAAAGAAAGAGGGAGAAAGAAAAAGAAAGAATAAGAGAAAGAGGGAGAAAGAAAAGAATAAAGAGAAAGAAAGAGGGATAAAGAAAAATAAAGAATAAAAGAAAGAGGGAGAAATAAAAATAAAGAATAAAAGAAAGAGGGAGAAAGAATAAGAGAAAGAGGGAGAAAGAAAAAGAGGAAAAGATAAAGAACGAATAAAGAGAAAGATAAAGAAAGAATAAAGAGAAATAGGGAGAAAGAAAAAGAAAGAATAAAGAGAAATAGGGAGAAAGAAAAAGAAGGAAATAATAAAGAGAAAGAGGGAGAGAAAGAAAAAAGAATAAAGAGAAAGAAAGAAAGAAAAAGAGGGAGAAAGAAAAAGAATGAGAGAAAGAGGAAAAGAGAGAAAGAAAGATAAAGAGGAAGACAGAAAATTATTAATACACCCCCTCAGTTTATACCAAACACTGCTGTGAGGCTTAGCTGATAGGTGCATTTGTATTGTGCAGTTTCCATATCAGTGATAATTGCTTACTACATGCATCTCTATATATACAGCGCTACAGATAATAGCTGCTATACAACATGATTATAGCTCTGAAAATCCACTTAGAGCTTTTTCCACTTGTATAGTGTTAAAAATATACATACTATGAAGATCCCAGCAAACGGAAATAACTACCCATGAAGTCTGGTGCTTTCTAATAATAATAAAAGTAGTTCTGGGTAATCTAAGGTCAGGTCTTATGATTTATTGTAACAAAGGATAATATTCTCTTTTTATATATTCCTAATGTGGAATTTGTGATGCAGCGCCTCATTTTATTCTGATAGAATGTGCATCAAGGGTTTCCTGGTACAAAATACAGATAAACTATAATACTAAGAAGCTTTGTGTGATTGGGGTCCATTTATTAAGCAGCCGATGCTGCTTCGTAGCCTCGTCGTTTCTGGTCCGCCAGAAACAGAAGTTAAGAATTATACCAATCTGATCTGGATGATTGACGGCCCCTGCTAGTGGCGGCATTGCACAAGCATTTCACTAGAAATGCTTGTGCAATGTTATACGCTATCGGCATTTAGCGAGGTTGAGCGGACATGATTTGCTACAGTGAATCATATGAGCTCGCCTCTTAGTAAATCTAGTCTACTTCCGCATTCTACAGAATCATGTCCGCTTGTCTATAGATATATCTACCCCATTACCTTAACCCCTTAATGACCGGACCATTTTTCAATTTTCTTACCCTTAATGACAATGGCTATTTTTACATTTCTGCAGTGTTTGTGTTTAGCTGTAATTTCCCTCTTACTCATTTACTGTACCTACACATATTATATACCGTTTTTCTCGCCATTAAATGGACTTTCTAAGGATACCATTATTTTCATCATATCTTATAATTTCCTATAAAAAAAATATAAAATATGAGGAAAAAATTGAAAAAAACACACTTTTTCTAACTTTGACCCCCAAAATCTGTTACACATCTACAATCACCAAAAAACACCTATGCTAAATAGTTTCTAAATTTTGTCCTGAGTTTAGAAATACCCAATGTTTACATGTTCTTTACTTTTTTTGCAAGTTATAGGGCCATAAATACAAGTAGCACTTTGCTATTTCCAAACAACTTTTTTTCAAAATTAGCGCTAGTTACATTGGAACCCTGATATCTGTCAGGAATACCTGAATATCCCTTGACATGTATATATTTTTTTTTAGAAGACAACCCAAAGTATTGATCTAGGCCCATTTTGGTATATTTCATGCCACCATTTCACCGCCAAATGTTATCAAATAAAAAAAAAAGTTCACTTTTTCACAAATTTTGTCACAAACTTTAGGTTTCCCACTGAAATTATTTACAAACAGCTTCTGCAATTAAGGCACAAATGGTTGTAAATGCTTCTTTGGGATCCCCTTTGTTCAGAAATAGCAGACTTATATGGCTTTGGGGTTGCTTTTTGGTAAGTAGAAGGCCGCTAAATGCTGCTGCGCACCACACGTAAATTATGCCCAGCAGTTAAGGGGTTAATTAGGTAGGTTGTAGGGAGCTTGCAGGGTTAATTTTAGCTTTAGGGTAGAGATCAGCCTCCCACCTGACACATCCCACCCCCTGATCCCTCCCAAACAGTTCTCTTCCCTCCCCCACCCCACAATTGTCCCCGCCATCTTAAGTACTGGCAGAAAGTCTGCCAGTACTAAATAAAAGGAGTTTTTCTTTTTTTTAATAAAAAAAAATAAAATGTTTTAGCTGTGATGGACTCCTGCCTTAGCCCCAACCTCCATGACCCCCCCCCCCAGCTCTCTAACCCTCTCCCCTACCTAATTGCCGCCATCTTGGGTACTGGCAGCTGTCTGCCAGTACCCAATTTGCCCCAAAAACAAGTGTTTTTTTGATCTTTTTTTGCCATTTTTAAATGTTTTCTGTAGTGTAGCAGCCCCCCACAATACCCCAACCCCCTCCCCCTCCCAGATCCTTATATATTTATTTTTTCCCCCCTCTTCGCTCCTCATTGGTGTCAGTGGGTAGCTAATCGCGCACGCGCACGCGCATGCGCGCCCCCGCACGCTCCCGGCACCCGGCGTGCACATTGCACTTACAGGAGCCGGATGCCGGGTAGCGATGGGCCGCCCACCCGCCTCCCTGTTATGCTCCCACCCACCAACGAACCGGCACCATCGCTACCGGTGCAGAGAGGGCCACAGAGTGGCTCTCTCTGCATCGGAGTCTTCTGAAAGGGTATTGCAGGATGCCTCCATATGGAGGCATCACTGCAATACCCTGAGAGCTGCTGGAAGCGATTGCGATCGCTTCCAGCACTCTCTTAGACAACTGACGTACCAGGTACGTCTATTGTCATTAACTGTAAGTTAATGCATGACGTACCTGGTACGTCAGTTGTCATTAAGGGGTTAAAGGGACATGAAGCCCAAAATTTTTCTTTCATGATTCAGATAGAGAATACAATTTTAAACAACTTTCCAATTTACTTCTATTATTTAATTTACTTCCTTCTCTTGTTATTCTTTGCTGAAAGTTGTATCTAGGCACGTTCATGTGCAGCAGAGAACCTAGGGTCTAGCTGCTGATTGGTGCCTGCATATATATCTATTGATTATGATTGGCTCACCCATGTGTTCAGTTAGAAACCAGTAGTGCATTACTGCTCCTTCAACAAATGATTCCAAGAGAAAGCAACAGATTAGATAATAGAAGTAAATTAGAAAGTTGTTTGAAATTGCATTCTCTATCTGAATCATTAAATATTTTTTTGGGGTTTCATGTCCTTTCAAGACAGGAAGCCCATACTCTAAAGGGACAGGAAGCCCATACTTTAAAGGGATATTTTTATGTATGCAAAAATGATATGCCTTAAAAGGACAGTCAAGTTTCAAAAAAACTTTCATATTTCAAATAGGGCATGCAATTTTAAACAGCTTTCCAATTTACTTTTATCACCAATTTTGCTTTGTTCTCTTGGTATTCTTAGTTGAAAGCTAAACCTAGGAGGTTCATATGCTAATTTCTTGGACCTTGAAGACTGCCTCTAATCTGAATACATTTTGACCACTAGAGGGCATTAGTTCACGTGTTTCATATAGATAACATTGAGCTCATGCACGTAAAGTGACCTAGGAGTGAGCACTGATTGGCTAAACTGCAAGTCTGTCAAAAGAACTGAAATAAGGGGGCAGTCAGCAGAGGCTTAGATACAAGATAATTACAGAGGTAAAATGTGTATAATTATAACTGTGTTGGTTATGCAAAACTTCGGAATGGGTAATAAAGGGATTATCTTTCTTTTTAAACAACAAAAATTCTGGTGTTGACTGTCCCTTTAATGGGTTAGAGAATGTAATTTTTGCATTTCTGAACTTAGTCTATTATGGCCTAGCTTCTTTTGGTGGTGGAATTTCTTTTTCTGTCTGCTGTTAACTGTTAAAGGGACATGAAACCCAAAATGTTCCTTTCATGATGCAAATAGAACATAAAATTTCATTTTCTTGTATCCTTTGTTGAACAAAATTACCTAGGCTCAGGATCAGTAATGCATTACAGAGTGCTAGCTGCTGATTGGTGTTTACATATATATGTCTCTTGTCACTGATTCACCTTATGTGTTCAGCTAGCTCCCAGTAGTACATTGCTGCTCTTTTAACAAAGGATAACAAGAGAAAAAAGCATATGTTTGTATAATAGAAGTAAACTGTAAAGTTGTTTAAAATGGTATGCTCTATATGAGTCATGAAAGAAACAAATTTGGGCTTCAGATCCCTTTAAAACAGCTGTTATTCATTTGTTTTGCACTCTCCAAACTACATTAAAATGTATCGAGGGAGAGAGAGAGCGCTGAAAAGAGTCACCTCAAAGTACACAGGTTGATATCAAAAATCCCCAGATGAAATTGATGAGTTAAAGTCTATGTTAATTGTCTTCCTGCGCTAAAGGCCAGGGTAAGTGGTCCTAAAGCTAAAACTATTGAGGTGGAACGGAATAGATGGAAATAATCACTCTGGACAAAAAATATATTATATATAAACAGATATTTATTATTTAATAAAAAATGGTGATTAAAATTATTCTTTGAATTTTGTTTGTGTTAAAAAGCTGATGTAATAAAGTTTTTTTTTTTTCAGCAAAAATGACAGAGGCAAAAAGATAAAAAGATAAGAAGTAGGTGTAGTGAGTATACTGAGCAGAGGATATAGTTAGTATACACAGCACATATAGTTAGTATAGTTAGTATAGTTAATGTGGTTAATATAACAACAGATATGGTTAGTGTGGTTAATATAACAACAGATATGGTTAGTATATACAGCAGATGTAATTGGTGCAGTGGATTAGAGAATCATGGAAAATTAATAGGTAAAAATGGGGTTAAGATGTGTCAGCTAAAAATGTGTCAGCTAAAAATGTGTCAGCTAAAAATGTGTCAGCTAAAAATGTGTAAGTTAAATAGCGATTAAATGGATAACACCTTATTTCATGTAATAGACAGTTTTCTGCACGTTGTGCAAAAAAGCAAAGTTAATAGAGCTAAGTTAATAAAGCTAAAGTTTTAGAGATTGGTAGCAAGCCTTAGTATAAGAAATAGCCATATAAATATTCCCACATAATTATGATTGAACTGAAAAATGGAGCAAAAGTTCGTTAAAAGTTCTTTTCTGTGCACAGGTAAAGAGTTTTGGCATATGCAAAATGTTAGGCAGATGTAAATTTTAGTGCCGTCTCTTTTTTATATTAAGAGTACCTTGTGAGATCAGACTCAAAGTCTGTTATGTTATCCAATCCTATAGTAAACGAAAATGAAGTGATCCGAAGTGCAGGTAATACCAGGTTACCTTAAACTGCTTTTTCCCAAGGAAGCATCTGTCAGGTTGTAAATATAATACCTTATTTCTTTCCTTGTCCTTTATGGTAAAGCCAGGTTACCATTAGGAATTTCGAGCAGCATACAGGACTGCTGTGGCGTTAATGTGGCGCTTTTGTCCCGCGTCTGGAAGCAGGGTAATTCTCGTCCGGTCTTTTTCCTGATGGTAGTAGTCTGACGTCACAGACTACGGTGGCTCAAATTGGCCAAAAAGAAGTAACGCGTTTCGGTCGTGGACCTTTCTCAAACTTCTGATTTGCTCATTGTCCGTCTTGCTCTTTATATAGCAGAGCTTATGGCTTAACATGTGTAAGCACCTCCTTATTTAGTTTGCTGTCAAAACGCTACATCTGTAGGAAATGGGCAATTATCGTTCTATCATATATGGTTTATAACACAGAAAACGAATGTTAGAGGAATACATTTGAACTAAAAGACTGAGTGTTTGCAATTATTTGCACTGACATGTATGTTACATTTTACGAGTGGGGGAAAGTCACATATAAAAGAGTATACTTTTTGCCTTAGAAGTTTTCGCTGTTTTGAGGGCGACATTGCTTGTAAGCCAAATATAATCTTGGCTTTTTTCATTTAGACTAGAAAATTTAAAAAACTTACATAGATAGTGATAAAAGAATAAAAATCGTTACATGCTGCTATTGTATTGGTGTATATAAAACAGATGGTTTTACATAATGGTTTATAGAGGGGGTATTTTTGTATGTGTAAATTTATGGATCTAATTATGAATCGTTGAAAATTTATAAAAATGTATTAAAAGATCGGTTAATTGAGCCTATATCTATACATTAAAAATCTATAATTTAAAATTTGAAATATATAACTCATACTGAACTGTATTACATTTTGTCTTCAAATGACAGTTAGTGTAGAACAAATTCAATCCCTAGACGTCCATCAGAGGACTAAAAGTTCAAACTATGTCTTATTTATTATATAGAAAATAATATAAATACTTTATTCATGCAAAAAACTCCCTAGATTAAACTCTAAATTCATGCCTTTAGGGGTTAGGGTGTCTAGATCAAAGATCCATTTGGCCTCTAATCTTAGGAGGGCATGAGTTGGATTCCCTCCTCTCCAATTTCTCTTCAGTTTGTCTATGATAGTATAGCTGAAATGTTTCAGATTGCCATTATTGCATGTTTTAAAATGTTTTGGTACTGGGAGTTCTTTATTTCTATCATCATTCATGTGTTCAATGGATGAGATGTGTTCCCTAATACGATCCCGAGCTGTTCTATCCGACTCACCCACATACTGGGTTCCACAGCTACATTCTAGTAGATATATAATATGTTTGTCAGTACATCTATGGGTCCCTTTTATGTGAAACTCTTTGCCTGTTGTTGTGGATCTAATAGACTTTCTTTTTGTGGCATATTTGCAGGCCTTGCAAGTACAGCATGGAAAAAATCCTTGCACGTCCTTTCCCCATAGGTCTTTTTGGTCTTTTATATTTGATTTCTTTTTTAGATCTGTAGGTACTAACATGTTCTTTAAATTTTTTGATTTCTTATATATTATTTTTGGATATTCAGGTAGAGATGAACCCAAAACTGTATCTTTTTTCAGGATGGGCCAGTGCTTTTTCATTATTCTTTCTATGATCTCTTTATTGCAATTATACTGTGTTATAAATGGAAGAAAGATTTCTCCATTTTTCAACCTATCTTTTTTGTGTGTATTGAGCAGTTGTTCTCTTGGTTTATCTTTACACATAAGCATTTCTGCTTCTATTATTTCTTTTTTGTATCCCCGCTCTTTAAACCTATTTATTAAAATATTTGACTGTTGTAGATAATCTTCCTCGTTATTACAGTTCTTACGAATCCTAGTAAATTGACTTTTGGGAATATTTTCTTTCCATCTTTCTAGATGGCAACTGGTCGCATGTATATAGTTATTTGTGTCAACAGGTTTGAAATAGGTTTTAGTAAAGATTTTATTTGCTTCTATTCTGATATCTAAATCTAGAAATTGGATATTTGAGTAGCTGCTAGTATAGGTGAATTTTAAATTGTTTAAATTGTTATTCATGCGAGATATAAACCAGTCTAGTTCTTCTATTTCCCCTTTCCACACTATCAGAATATCGTCTATATACCTCTTGTAAAGAACCAGGTTTGCTCCCAGATCTATGGAGTCTAGAAAAATGTGTTCCCAGAGACCCATAAATAAATTGGCATAGCTGGGAGCAAACCTGGTTCCCATTGCTGTACCACATTGCTGAACGAAAAATTTATCCTCAAAAACAAAAAAGTTGTGGTTAAGGATAAACTTAATACTCTCTATAATGAATTCTTTTTGCTCTTTGGGTAGGGAGTGATCTTTATTTAGATAAAATTCGACTGCTTCTAAACCTTTATGATGTTCTATACATGTATAAAGTGCCGACACATCGCATGTGGCCAAAATATAATCGCTTTCCCATTCTAAATTTTGTAATATATTTAAAACTTCTGTAGAGTCTTTTAGATATGAGGGGAGACTTACTACATATTTTTGTAGGTATTGGTCTACATATTGCGATAAGTTGGCCGTAAGTGAGCCAATCCCTGATATTATTGGGCGGCCTGGAGGAGAAATGAGACTTTTGTGTATCTTGGGTAGACAATAGAAAAGTGGGATTTTTGGAAACTTTATCGACAGAAAGGCATGTTCTTTATCATTCAAAATGCCTGATTCATTAGCTTTTAAGAGAAATGCATCTAGTTCTTTTTTGTAGATAGGGGTGGGATCTTTGTTTAGTGTTTTATATGTCTTAATATCGTTCAGTAAAGTATATGCCATGTCTGTGTATTTCACTTTATCTAGAATCACTATGCCCCCTCCTTTATCTGCCGGTTTAGGACCACTTACCCTGGACTTTAGCGCAAGAAGACAATTAACATAGACTTTAACTCATCAATTTCATCTGGGGATTTTTGATATCAACCTGTGTACTTTGAGGTGACTCTTTTCAGCGCTCTCTCTCTCCCTCGATACATTTTAATTCAGTCTGATATCCCCAGACATGGAGAGTAGCAGCAGAAACAATGAGGAAGAAAGCATATTTGACCTTAGAAACAGTCTATATACTAACATGGCTAATGTTATACAAAACAAAAATCCTAATATTCAGATAGACACAGAAACTTTGACCAAATTACTAACTGAATTAGAATCTTTACTCTTGGTTGAAATGAAACATAAAATTGAGTGTGCTTTCTTTGAGTCGTATATAAAAGAGAATATTGTCCCAAGGGGTTTACGAATAAAAAAAGAATGTGCATTTAAATTAGAGGACGACTCCCTAAAAGAAAAATGGAGGAACATATTAGAAGAGGCTTCTATGAAACTAATTAAACTAATTTTAGAACATAGAAACTCAATTATTAGCCAAACAGAAGAAAAAATTTCTAATCTTGAGATCAAATTACAAGACTTTAAGGAGAGTACAGAGTTTAAAGAGAAAGAGAAATCTATGAAAGAGAAACTGAAAAATACAAAGGAAGAAATAGTTCTAGTTAAAATAAAAAAACTTAAAAGAGACAGAGACGACTATGCTTCATATAAAATGGAAGTTAATCCTGATAAATATATTACACATAGTTGGAGAGCAGAAAGGAGGAATAACATAAATAATGCAACTACAAAGGAAAACAACTCTGCACAAATAGAAAACGTTAATTATGAGAATCAACCTACTCCCAGAAATACAAAAAATCACCACTTTAGACCTCTCTATAAACAAAACCATTATTACAATCACCACCAGAATAGATACCCTCAGAACCATAATAATTCATATAGACCACAATATAATAGAGCAATGCACACAAATTTCCAACAAAATGGAGATACATTTTACCAGGGAAGAAACCAATACCACAATGATAATACATCTCAAAATTCACATTACAATTGGGATCATTTCGATCGTAGAAAACATTTCCAATATAGAAACGGATTTCAGCACAAAGACCAATTTCAACACAGAAATAAATTTCAGTATAGAGATCAATTTCAGCAAAATGATCAATTTCAGCATAGAAATCAATATCAGCACGAGAGACATTTTGAATATGAAAACAATACTACCTATCAGGATCATTATATACCACACTTTAGAAGGGAAGAATATAATAGGACAGATTATCATCACAAACCCAATCATTCCAACAGGTTACAAAGCATTAATGAAAAACCCGCTATCTCCACATCAAATAGATATTCTATTTTAGACACAGATGTAATTGAATCCCAGCAAAACAAGAGTAAATCCATAGAAGTATCAGATATATCAAATTTTTCAAATACAGGATCAAACAAAGTGCCTTTTTTAGACAAAGGTCACACAAGTCAACAAAAAGATCCACAAACACCTACACAAGCAAACATATCCCAATCAGCAAGAGCACAAAGGAAAAGAAGAGCATCAGAAAACGAGGAAAGAGAGGGAGAGGAAAACAGACAAATAAAAAACATAAGACAAAGATAGAGAGTAAAGGAATATACAACCTTAGTGAAAACCCACTAGATGAAAATGAGAAAAAAATTTTGAACAAAGGATTGTCCTTCGCCCCCACACAAAGGTTAAACAAATTTAATACGTATATTGATGTACACAAATACATAAGAAACATAACAGTAAAGAAATGGTTTCTAAAAACCTCTTTGGAGAGAGAAATAATTTCGAATCAAGATGTGGAAAAAGACAGTTTTGTACACACTAACTTAAAACAAAAATCCACATTTTACCCAAAACATATCAAAGGGGGAGCAATAGAAACTTTTGAAAAAATGGTCTTAGATGATATTAAAGGTTTAGATGAAAATAAATTAAATAAGACACGCTCAAATATCGATAAAAAACAATATGAAGCTATAAAAAGACTAGAAAAGAACAAAAATATTATAGTTAAACCGGCAGATAAAGGAGGGGGCATAGTGATTCTAGATAAAGTGAAATACACAGACATGGCATATACTTTACTGAACGATATTAAGACATATAAAACACTAAACAAAGATCCCACCCCATCTACAAAAAAGAACTAGATGCATTTCTCTTAAAAGCTAATGAATCAGGCATTTTGAATGATAAAGAACATGCCTTTCTGTCGATAAAGTTTCCAAAAATCCCACTTTTCTATTGTCTACCCAAGATACACAAAAGTCTCATTTCTCCTCCAGGCCGCCCAATAATATCAGGGATTGGCTCACTTACGGCCAACTTATCACAATATGTAGACCAATACCTACAAAAATATGTAGTAAGTCTCCCCTCATATCTAAAAGACTCTACAGAAGTTTTAAATATATTACAAAATTTAGAATGGGAAAGCGATTATATTTTGGCCACATGCGATGTGTCGGCACTTTATACATGTAAAGAACTTCATAAAGGTTTAGAATCAGTCGAATTTTATCTAAATAAAGATCACTCCCTACCCAAAGAGCAAAAAGAATTCATTATAGAGAGTGTGGAAAGGGGAAATAGAAGAACTAGACTGGTTTATATCTCGCATGAATAACAATTTAAACAATTTAAAATTCACCTATACTAGCAGCTACTCAAATATCCAATTTCTAGATTTAGATATCAGAATAGAAGCAAATAAAATCTTTACTAAAACCTATTTCAAACCTGTTGACACAAATAACTATATACATGCGACCAGTTGCCATCTAGAAAGATGGAAAGAAAATATTCCCAAAAGTCAATTTACTAGGATTCGTAAGAACTGTAATAACGAGGAAGATTATCTACAACAGTCAAATATTTTAATAAATAGGTTTAAAGAGCGGGGATAAAAAAAAGAAATAATAGAAGCAGAAATGCTTATGTGTAAAGATAAACCAAGAGAACAACTGCTCAATACACACAAAAAAGATAGGTTAAAAAATGGAGAAATCTTTCTTCCATTTATAACACAGTATAATTGCAATAAAGAGATCATAGAAAGAATAATGAAAAAGCACTGGCCCATCCTGAAAAAAGATACAGTTTTGGGTTCATCTCTACCTGAATATCCAAAAATAATATATAAGAAATCAAAAAATTTAAAGAACATGTTAGTACCTACAGATCTAAAAAAGAAATCAAATATAAAAGACCAAAAAGACCTATGGGGAAGGGACGTGCAAGGATTTTTTCCATGCTGTACTTGCAAGGCCTGCAAATATGCCACAAAAAGAAAGTCTATTAGATCCACAACAACAGGCAAAGAGTTTCACATAAAAGGGACCCATAGATGTACTGACAAACATATTATATATCTACTAGAATGTAGCTGTGGAACCCAGTATGTGGGTGAGTCGGATAGAACAGCTCGGGATCGTATTAGGGAACACATCTCATCCATTGAACACATGAATGATGATAGAAATAAAGAACTCCCAGTACCAAAACATTTTAAAACATGCAATAATGGCAACCTGAAACATTTCAGCTATACTATCATAGACAAACTGAAGAGAAATTGGAGAGGAGGGAATCCAACTCATGCCCTCCTAAGATTAGAGGCCAAATGGATCTTTGATCTAGACACCCTAACCCCTAAGGGCATGAATTTAGAGTTTAATCTAGGGAGTTTTTTGCATGAATAAAGTATTTATATTATTTTCTATATAATAAATAAGACATAGTTTGAACTTTTAGTCCTCTGATGGACGTCTAGGGATTGAATTTGTTCTACACTAACTGTCATTTGAAGACAATATGTAATACAGTTCAATATAATGAGTTATATATTTCGAATTTTAAATTATAGATTTTTAATGTATAGATATAGGCTCAATTAACCGATCTTTTAATACATTTTTATAAATTTTCAACGATTCATAATTAGATCCATAAATTTACACATACAAAAATACCCCCTCTATAAACCATTATGTAAAACCATCTGTTTTATATACACCAATACAATAGCAGCATGTAACGATTTTTATTCTTTTATCACTATCTATGTAAGTTTTTTAAATTTTCTAGTCTAAATGAAAAAAGCCAAGATTATATTTGGCTTACAAGCAATGTCACCCTCAAAACAGCGAAAACTTCTAAGGCAAAAAGTATACTCTTTTATATGTGACTTTCCCCCACTCGTAAAATGTAACATACATGTCAGTGCAAATAATTGCAAACACTCAGTCTTTTAGTTCAAATGTATTCCTCTAACATTCGTTTTTTGTGTTATAAACCATATATGATAGAACGATAATTGCCCATTTCCTACAGATGTAGCGTTTTGACAGCAAACTAAATAAGGAGGTGCTTACACATGTTAAGCCATAAGCTCTGCTATATAAAGAGCAAGACGGACAATGAGCAAATCAGAAGTTTGAGAAAGGTCCACGACCGAAACGCGTTACTTCTTTTTGGCCAATTTGAGCCACCGTAGTCTGTGACGTCAGACTACTACCATCAGGAAAAAGACCGGACGAGAATTACCCTGCTTCCAGACGCGGGACAAAAGCGCCACATTAACGCCACAGCAGTCCTGTATGCTGCTCGAAATTCCTAATGGTAACCTGGCTTTACCATAAAGGACAAGGAAAGAAATAAGGTATTATATTTACAACCTGACAGATGCTTCCTTGGGAAAAAGCAGTTTAAGGTAACCTGGTATTACCTGCACTTCGGATCACTTCATTTTCGTTTACTATAGGATTGGATAACATAACGGACTTTGAGTCTGATCTCACAAGGTACTCTTAATATAAAAAAGAGACGGCACTAAAATTTACATCTGCCTAACATTTTGCATATGCCAAAACTCTTTACCTGTGCACAGAAAAGAACTTTTAACGAACTTTTGCTCCATTTTTCAGTTCAATCATAATTATGTGGGAATATTTATATGGCTATTTCTTATACTAAGGCTTGCTACCAATCTCTAAAACTTTAGCTTTATTAACTTAGCTCTATTAACTTTGCTTTTTTGCACAGCGTGCAGAAAACTGTCTATTACATGAAATAAGGTGTTATCCATTTAATCGCTATTTAACTTACACATTTTTAGCTGACACATTTTTAGCTGACACATTTTTAGCTGACACATCTTAACCCCATTTTTACCTATTAATTTTCCATGATTCTCTAATCCACTGCACCAATTACATCTGCTGTATATACTAACCATATCTGTTGTTATATTAACCACACTAACCATATCTGTTGTTATATTAACCACACTAACTATACTAACTATACTAACTATATGTGCTGTGTATACTAACTATATCCTCTGCTCAGTATACTCACTACACCTACTTCTTATCTTTTTATCTTTTTGCCTCTGTCATTTTTGCTGAAAAAAAGAAAACTTTATTACATCAGCTTTTTAACACAAACAAAATTCAAAGAATAATTTTAATCACCATTTTTTATTAAATAATAAATATCTGTTTATATATAATATATTTTTTGTCCAGAGTGATTATTTCCATCTATTCCGTTCCACCTCAATAGTTTTAGCTTTAGGACCACTTACCCTGGCCTTTAGCGCAGGAAGACAATTAACATAGACTCTCCAAACTACATCAGAGGAAGCCTGTGTTCTGCTCCTATTCAAGTCTATGGAGGCTAAAAAAAGTATTATTTGCTCAATTTAATGGCAACGTGTTGTATGCAGCCTTTAAAGGGATACGGAATCCACATTTTTTCTTTTATCATTCAGATAGAGCAGCAATTTTGAGCAACTTTCTAATTTACTAATTTTTTCTTCGTTCTCTTGGTAATTTTATTTAAAAAAGCAGGAATGTTAAACTTAGGAGCCGGCCCGTTTTTGGTTCAGACCCTGGGTAGCACTTGGTGATTGGTGGCAACAACTTTCCAATATACTTTAATCATCAAATTTGCTTTGTTCTCTTGATATTCTTTGTTGAAAGCTAAACCTAGGTAGGCTCATATGCTAATTTCTAAGCCCTTGAAGGCCGCCTCTTATAGTGCATTTTGGCAGTTTTTCCCATCTAGACAGCGCTAGTTCATGTGTCCCATATAGATAACATTGTGCTCACTCCCATGGAGTTATTTATGAGTCAGCACTGATTGGCTAAAATGCAAGTCTGACAAAAGCACTGAGATAAGGCGGCAGTCTGCAGATGCTTAGATACAAGGTCATTACAGAGGTAAAAAGTATATTATTATAACTGTTTTGGTTATGCAAAACTAGAGAATGGGTAATAAAGGGATTATCTATGTTTTTGTACAATAACAATTCTGGAGTAGGCTTTCCCTTTAAGTTAAGTTACAGAAAAAAAATATTGAAATTTAGAACAAATGCTTAAAAAACTTTGAAAGAACACCTGCAGAAAATAAAGAATGTACATTTTCAAACAGTGCTTGAAAACTCTGCACAAATATTGGCAGCATAATTTGCCTGAATTTGTTTTAGAATACGCAGCAAAATACCGCACACATTAACCCCTTTGTGGAGGAACAATAGTGTGCAGATTTGAACGAATATCTGGTGTAAACACTATTAATAAAAATGAAATTTCAAGGCCGGGATTGGATCACGGGGGACGGCCTACACTGCTAGTCACGCCCCCTGGCCGGTCTTTGGCTTCATCAAAGGGGGAGGCTGCAGGACGCCAAATAAGATAGGACGTTCTATGCCGTCCTTTATGGCATTAAAGCCCAGCACTGTTAGGACAGCATGGAACGTCCTAACGGTGTGAAGGGGTTAAAGAGTGATCCTGCTTAAAAATATACAGCATATCTTCTACGGGGCATGTTTATCAAACTCCGTATGAAGCTTGAGGCCCCTTGTTTCCGAAACAGAAGTTATGAAGAATTTATGAACCGCTGCTTCCTAACTTGTCGGCCTACTCTGAGACAGAAATCAACCCGATCGAATATGATCGGGTTGATTGACACCCCCTGCTAGTGGCCAATGGGCCGCAAATCTGAATGGGGCGGCATTGCACCCGGGTATTTAGCGATGTGTAGTTATGTGCAACGGACATGACACGCTACTTCGTATCAATTCCACTCGCACATTGATACATATGCCCCTAAATGTTTGTGTGTGTGTTAAAGGGACATTAAACACAATTTTCTTCTTTCAGAAATCAGATAGATCATACAATCTTACGTTCTAATTTACTTCTATTATCAAATTTTCTTCATCACCCTATGAGTGATATGGGTAATGTGCAGACACGGTACAGTTAGTATGTGAACTCATTAAAAGGACAGCAGTAGCTCAGTGAGTCATGTAATGAGGATCCATAAAGGCAACACAAAACAAATACAAATGAAAGAGACAAAGAACAATCTAGTTAAAGGGATATGAAACCCACACTTTTTCTTTCACGATTCAATTTTAAAAACATTCTAATTTACTTCTATTATCAAAATGTCTTTGTTCTCTTAGTATCTTTTATTCAAAAGCAGGGGCGTAAGCTTAGGAGCATGCATCAGTTTTGCATTATATGGATATATGTACTGCTTCAGACATTACTATACTATACTATACTACTACTATACTATGGGAATGGAGTAAATTGGAAACATTTTTAAAATTCTATGCTCTGTCTGAATCTAATTATTTTTTTTTTTTTGTTTTATAGCCCTTTAAGTCTATCCTTTACAATTAACATAATAAATGTATAGCAAAAAACTAAATGAAAAACTACCTGCCTACTTCTGAGTTAAAGGGACACTGAACCCAAATTTTTTCTTTTGTGATTCAGATAGAGCATGAAATTTTAAGCAACTTTCTAATTTACGCCTATTATCAAATGTTCTTCATTCTCTTGGTATCTTTATTTGAAATGCAAGAATGTAAGTTTAGATGCCGGCCCATTTTTGGTGAACAACCTGGGTTGTCCTTGCTGATTGGTGGATACATTCATCCACCAATAAAAAAATGCTGTCCAGAGTCTGAACCCCAAAAAAAGCATAGATGCCTTTTCTTTCAAATAAAAAGAACGAAGAAAATGTGATAATAGGAGTAAATTAGAAAGTTGCTTAAAATTGCCTGCTCTATCTGAATCATGAAAGAAAACATTTGGGTTCAGTGTCCCTTTAAGCAATGCCTCAGCGCTGTCTGATGATACTGTAGTATGCACCATACTATCACATGCATTATAAATATAAACCTTTATTTAGAGCACAGGCATACAAGTTATTAAAGCTCTTTATACTGCTTGTATTTTTGTGCTTAAAGGGAGATGAAACCTAAAATGTTTCTTGTATAATTCAGACAGAACATCAATTGTCTTTGTTCCTTTAGTGTCATTTGTTGAAAAGCAGGGACTCAAGCTTAGGAACCGGCCTATTTCTGGAGCACTATATAGCAGCAGTTTTGCAAGATTCTTATGCATTTGCAAGAGCACTAGATTACAGCACTATTTCCTGCTATGTAGTGCTGCAGATGCATACCTAGGTATCTCTTCTACACCGAATATCATGGGAATGAAGCAAATTTGATAATAGAAGTAAATCAGAAACCTTTTTAAAAGGTTTTGTTCTGTCTGAATGGGTTTCATGTCCCTTTAACTTGTAATCTAGCCCAAGTGAATGTCCCTTTAGTAGTGTAATAAATTGAACTGGCTTTGACTTTTGCATTAATAGAAAAAAAAGTTCAGCCCAATATGTTACAGTTATGGGGGCCGAATTATCAAAGTGCGAGCAGACATGATCCGCTGTATCGAATCATGTCCACCGCACATCGATAAATGCCGACAGTATACGCTGTCGGCATTTATCATTGCACAAGCATTTCTCGTTAAATGCTTGTGCAATGCCGCCCCCTGCACATTCGCAGCCAATCAGCCGCTAGCAGGGGGTGTCAGTCATCCCAATCGTATCCGAAAAACACTTTTTTAATATCAATTTAATATAAAAATTATATCAAAATCACCTTTTTTATATAAATTTTATATAAATTTTATATCAAAATCAACTTTTTATATCAATTTTATATCAAATTGATATTTAAAAGGGGCATGAAAGTGGGAGTGAAAAGGGGCGGGATTGGAGGAGGAGAAAGGGGCGTGTCACCTGTCAAAAAGGTGTTTGACATAACCTCCATACTCATTACTCAAAGGGGCATATTTATCAATGTGCGAGCGGTGCAATACCGCCCCCTGCGTATTCGATCGGGTTGACTTCTTTACTAGTGTAGGATATGTGCGCATTCTTTTTCAACAAGGGATACTAAGAGAACAAACCACATTTGGAAATAGAAGTGAATTTAAACGTCTTAAAATAATAAGCTCTATCTGAATCCTTCAAGTTTAATTTTGACTTTCCTATCCCTTTAAATATAAGCAGCATCTAAAAACTCAAAAACTGCTAAGCAGTTAATGTAATAAAAACGTATGTAATGCTTACTCTTAAAGAAATGTAATCTTTTTCTTTTTTTTTTTATTTATGTATAAACTCTGAAATGAGCTTTACCCTACAGAGCTTTCCTCTTCATCAAAAAGTGCACACCGTCGACCTACTCCAATAAAGGTCAAGCTGCAAGTGTGCTCATCTCAGCAGATACTCTAGTACATCTTAGGTAAATTCATTCTTGTGTGCTGATGGACAGCACCTCAGAGCTGATTTTGCTGATTCTTAAAATGGTAAAGGGTTTAAAACGGTTATATATATATACACAAACGTTCATAGGTACATGCACTCTCACCACCGTTCTGTAACTGCCAGGGTGATATACGGGAGTCTATAACAGCAAACAAAACAAAGCACTCACTCACATATAATTATTTTTTTAATGCAGTATTTATTAAAAACTTTCACCCAGATTACAAGTTTTGTGCAGTATGGCTATACCGCAGAAAAATTGGCCTTTGCGCGCGGAATGGACAGGTCACCCGTATTCCCCTATACCGCTATCGTTTTAGCCTGTACCGCAACTCTCCATTCCGAACTCAAAATATGGCTTTTGAGTGTGGAATTTTCAGGTCACCTGTATTACAGGTTGTGCGGTCCGGCTATTACGCTAGCTTTATAGCTTATACCGCCACTATCCATTCCGCTATCAAATACCAGTAGTTATGGATTTTGCAAAACAAAAATGTTACAAAGTACACTAACACCCATAAACTACATATTAACCCCTAAACCGCTCCCCCGCATCGCAAATACTATATTAAACCTATTAACCCCTAATCCGACGCCCACCCACATCGCCAACACTAAAATAAAGTATTAACCCCTAAACAACTGACTTCCCACATCGCAAATACTAAAATAAACCTATTAACCCCATAAACCGCCGGCCCCCCACATCGCGACACACTAAATTAAACTGCTGACCCCTAAACCTTTTACCCCCTAACTTTAAATTAAAGTTACAATAAAACTAACTTCAAATAAAAAACTTACCTGTGAAATAAAAACAAAAAAGCCACCCCAAAATAAAAAACCCTAATCTAACAATAAACTACCCCTTAAAAGGGCCTTTTGTAGGGCATTGCCCTGAAGCAATCAGCCCTTTTACATTAAAAAATTACAAAGGCCCCCTCTGACTCTAAAAAACCTAAGCTTCCCATTGCCCTAAGCTTCAGACAATAGGATGAGAGCTCCTTAAATCCTATTGGCTGATTTGATTTCAAAATTTCAGCCAATAGGAATGCAAGGTACCCCAATATAAAGGGGGTACCTTGCATTTAAACTTCAGTGTGCGGCGTAGATCGCATGAAGAGGAGGCTTCACGATTGATGTCGCCGCAGTCAGCGTTCATGCTCAACTCCTTGCCGCCACAGCTCTGCGTCACCGGGATGAAGAAAGAAGATGTACCTGCGCTGGATGAAGATGTCGCCGTCTGGGTGAAGACTTTCTGCGCCTGGAAGATGGATGTCCGTACTTCAGGAACTGTGAGTACATTTTTTTGTGTTTTTTGGTGTTTTTTGGGGTATTTTTTTTTTAGATTAGGGATTTTTTAATTTTTTAATGGACACTAAAGAGCTGATTGCCCTTTTAAGGGAAATGCCCATACAAGTGCCCCTTTAGGGTCAATGGGTAGCTTAGGTTTTTTTAGAGTTAGTTTTTTTTATTTTGGGGGGTTGGGGGGGTTTATTGTTAAGGGAACTTTGTAAAAAAAAAAAAATTAAATATATTTTTATTGAGGTTGTGATCAAATATTACAACAAGTATTTGCAGATAAACAAAGATAACAGTGTGGTACAGAGTACACTCTTAGTAAGAAAAAAGAACAGAGTACAAATATAGAGCGGCAATAACTCTAGACATGCAATCTATAGAACTCTAGACAAGTTTACATGGTCTGTCAATGCAGTATATAGCCCAAATTATTAACCTATCTATCTATATAATATCGTGTGGGGCCAATGAGTAAGGATATTGGTCTGAAATAGTGTACACCATGGGTGTCAAACACAAGGCCCGCGGGCCGAATCCGGCCCACCAGACCTCGTCATGTGGCCCGTGTAGCCGCCGCCAGCCGCCAGCCTTCACATACATATTTAACTTATGTAAAACTTCTGGCTGGTAGGAAGTGACTGAGTGAGAACAAGACACTGACCTCCTGTTCCCTCATCACTTCCTCCCAGCTTCCCTATGTATCTGCATGCGTGGGAAAAGGGCTAGCAGCAGAGACCAGAGAGGCAGCAGCAGGCACACAGCGAGGCTGGTAAGGAAAACATGTTTTTTTTAAATAATATGTCAGCAGGACAATTCTAAGTAAACAGCCGTTCTGAGGCTCTGTCTCTGCAGATTGTCTTATTCTGCTCTCAGCCTTCCCCAGGTAATAAATCAAATCTTTATCTCGGTAGTCTGCTCCTACACTTGTACTGTCTGTGACTGATTTGTAGTCTGCACAGATTTTATTAACCTTATCCCTGCCTGTTATGCTTGCATGCATGGGAAAACATATTCACACTGCATTATCATTAGTTTATTGCCCACCTAAATCAGAGCAGTAATAAAGTTTTTGTGTGTGTGTAAATGTGTGAATGTATGTTTGTGTGTGTAAGTATGTGTGTGTAAATATGTGTATGTGTGTTTGTGTGTAAATGTGTGTTTGTGTATAAATGTGTGTTTGTGTGTAAATGTGTGTTTGTGTATAAATGTGTGTTTGTGTGTAAATGTGTGAATGTATGTTTGTGTGTAAATGTGTGAATGTATGTTTGTGTGTAAATCTGTGAATGTATGTTTGTGTGTGTGTGTAAATGTGTGAATGTATGTTTGTGTGTGTAAGTATGTGTGTGTAAATATGTGTATGTGTGTTTGTGTGTAAATGTGTGTTTGTGTATAAATGTGTGTTTGTGTGTAAATGTGTGAATGTATGTTTGTGTGTAAATGTGTGAATGTATGTTTGTGTGTAAATCTGTGAATGTATGTTTGTGTGTGTGTGTAAATGTGTGAATGTATGTTTGTGTGTGTATCTGTGAATTTATATGTCTGTGTGTGTAAATATGTGTGTTTGTGTGTAAAGGTATGCTTGTGTGTGAAAATATGTGTATGTGTGTGTAAATGTGTGTGTGTGTGTGTGTGTGTTAATGTGACAGTGTGAATGTATGTTTTTTGTGTGTGTGTAAATGTGTGAATGTATGTTTCTGTGTGTGTGCGTACATATGTGTGTGAATGTGAAAAAGTTGTGAACTTTAACAACATTAGAAATAATTGTTCCTTCCTTGTGTCCTAATCTTAAAAAAGTCACATTATACCATGACCAAAAATTATTGTGGCTGAAAAACAGCCTAAAAACAAAGGGGGTGGGGGGTTGGGGGGGGGGGGGGGGACAGCAGGCCCTTTGAGGGTGACCAAACTGCTGATGCGGCCCCCGATGAATTTGAGTTTGACACCCCTGGTGTACACCAATTTGTACAGAAAAATGATATATAGAGTTTAATAGAACCTCAATTTTATATAATATGTCAAAGAGAGATGATCTCCTCATTGCTGTATAGATATTTAGTAAAGTGTTTGTTCTAAAAAAAAGAAAAGTGGAGCAAGAGGAGGTTAGCTTTTTATATTTTTTGGGGGGAAGGTAATGCAGCGGGCGAGAGCCGCTCAAAATAGAGTAGGAAGGGCGGAGCCAGTTAGTATGGATAAGGAAACCAAATTTAAACATGGCTGTATGTCAGTCATTGAGGGATGGAAGTATAAACTGTTTGCTGGTCAACCATGAAAAGTTAAGTATAATCTCTCTTAGTTAGCATATATAATACACTCTAGGTTAGGTCCTAGTACAGAACCTCTGCTAATATATGAGAGCACCTTGCGAATAAAATCAATGTAAGGATAATATTGAAGACAACACGGGCATCTGAGTATTAAACAAACCAAATAATTTGTAAAGTTATATGGGGGTAGGAGAAATATTAGACTGGCTAACAAGTACTATAAACTACCACTGCAATAAGTGGACTAACCATACTATTTGGGTGAATATTAGGGCTGGTCTAATTAGAGAGACGTAAATGAACATTCCTGCATGCACAAATAAACACATACACATATAAGCCCATATATAAGGTGACAGCGATCACTTAGTCTGCTTACTCTAAGACACCAATAGGTAAACATCTAAACCTGTCACAGACAGATATAAAAATATAACTTGGGAACACATACACTGTATAGACATTAACAGCGAACAAAGCTATAGACAAATATGTCCTAAAAAAACCATTATAATAAACACATCACTGAACAATTAAGTTGTAAGAGGAGGGGAGGAGGAGGGCGGGGCCAGTTAGGGTGGGAGACTGTTGAATACTTTTGGGTCTCCGAACTTTGAGTATAGTAATAATAGCCAAACAAGTGTAAACAAAGAGGTATATAGGACCCAGAGATGGTAGTAGTGACAAAACAGTGACCCCAGTGTGACATCCATACTTTGGTAGAGGAGATTATTCAATAGTAGTTAGCGTGTCTAAGGAATGATAGACCCACCATGAATGAAATACATGAACACATAGTAAAAACTTGGAAATGCTAAAAACATTACAAAATACCAATGGTAGCCGCTCTGAACAAGTCACTATTCTATAGGGTAGGAAATGGTATAAACTCTTTTTCTAGGACAATTTTGAGGCCCTAAGCGTATCTGCTATTTCAGCTACTTAACTAAGGTCTCTACATTGTGTATGCAATATCTTAGTACAAATGAGTGGTGTCAGTAGTACTGTAAAGACACTATGAATCAGTATTTCAAAACTCATGCGGTCTCCCATCATTGCTAAGGAATATATGAAATGAAGAGCAATAGCATATCAAGAAATACTGAAGAGCAGTATTCTGCGAGGAGACTTATATTGTGTAACTGAGCAATCTGCCGTCAAATAAGAATGTACTGTGTACATTTGGAAATAAAGCTATTGTCTAATGGTTAGAGTCAACTGGCATGCTCCCCTTTGTCTATAAAGAAGTTATATATGGTCAATTAGTGTCTCACTGTTGTAGGATTTAATATACTACCTGGTTAATATATCAGGAGGATATACATTATCTAGAGCACATATATGTTATATAGACATTTCCATGGAATCAGTTCAGATCAGTTACTAAGTGGGCAGAAGCAATGTATAAGATCTTCAAGGAATAGTAGAGTAGGAGTACCTATATAGCCTATATACTTTGTGACCTGTATGATAAAGCACTAATACCTCTACACTGAATGGCTACAATATGCCTGCCAACTGTAATCATATCAAGGACATCTGCTCAGGCTTGAATACATAGAACAGTTCTGAATATATACAATACAACAGAGGGCCTATACATGTATTACCCTTCTAAATAAGCTAGGTTAAAGTAAATAAAAGCTGCTAACTGGGGGTTAGTTTAAAGTGATGCAAGGATTACTAGGACATAGATTAGAACCAGTGCCAAAAGTATTGAATAACATACAGTATAAGTAATAGACAACTTAAGCCTGGCTGATTGTGATAGTAAGGAGTATGTTTTAAGGTCAAAAGATTCTATTATATAGGAGGCATGGGACGGATTGCTTTTACTAAAGCATTAGTGATGTGAAAAGAGAAAACAGCTTTATTCGTCAGGATTTTGATAAAGCTGGGAGCTAGTGTAAATCCAAGTGTTTTAGCCAGACTCAATCCCTATACTAGTGATGAATTGTGATATAAAGGCAACACACATAAACCAGGTTCCAATATAACTGTTAGTGTAGAGTGTCAATCAAAGGGATCAACAGTCAGTGCACATTAAACGGCAGACAGAGAGTTCAGCACATTATTGGATAAAAATTGTTATGTCCATCAGAGTGTAGGTCTTCGCGGTGTTGCAAACAAAAATAAAATCTCAGTCTTAGGACCACTTTTAAGGAAAGGGGTGTTGCAACATACACTATTGCTAAGCTAGGAGTTTAGTAAATAAGGGGTAACTAATGAATAAATGTAACATAACTGTGTAAGGACAATTTCAAGAGCAGTCTATATTAATGGGGATGTCTGGCTAGGGACAGCGGTGACCAGTTTTTACCCTATTCCACATCTGCATCTGTTCTGGACATCGGAGCAACAGTTCATGAGGCCGCAGAATCCCGATCCATACTGGTACCAATAGTGACAGCCAGTCAGTTTGCAATTGCCCGGAAAGGGTATTCCACCCTGAACTAAGTTATGGTGTCTCCATGAGGCCCCAGCACCTTTAAAGGTCTCTAAGGTAATTACTCCCACACTCTCAGCTGTAAAGTACCTGATCTCGGAGTTGTAGCTTGGCGGTATGAGCTCCATCAGGCGCCAGATTGTATGAGACGTACCCGGCTGTCTAGCACTCACGTGGTGTACCTCCTGTGAAATTAAGTGCACAGCCAACGGTCGCCTGGTTTTGATCGGATCCTGCCGAGTAGAATTATGGTGGAGAATGGTGGGTTCTGTATCAACACTGGGCCTACCGGTCCTGAGATCTGCCAAAGTCTCCTCTGTCTGTCCCTCCCATGCCAGGTGGTGTGCCATGTGAGTCGGAAATTCTAGTTCCTCCTTTGCGTCTTGCTTCATGGTTGCAGGTCTCTCCATACAAGACCAGAGAATAGCTGATAGTTCCTCAAAATTGGCAGATAATGGTAAGGCAAACTTCCACAGAGCTCTACGCACAGCAGTAGAGCCTTCCTCCTTATCTGACGCCATATTTGGAAAAGACCGCATGGATCTATATGTGCACTGGTTGTCAGCTACAGCCAGGAGGGGAAAACTGGAATAAAAAATAGTTTCACAGTCCGCAAATAAAGCAAAGATAGTTCTGCTTGTCCAGGGTTAGGCTTTAAAGCAAATTTCAGATAATAAATCTCTCTTTGCTAATATATTTAATACATTTCTGCAGGAGCTTTCTGAAGTGTGTCTTCTCTGTTTGGCTACTGGCTCCGCCCCCCCCCCCCCCCCCCGAACTTTGTAATTTTTTTTAATGTAAAAGAGCTGATTGCTTCAGGGTGATGCCCTACAAAAGGCCCTTTTAAGGGCTATTGGTAGTTTATTTTTAGATTAGGGTTTTTTATTTTGGGGTGACTTTTTTGTTTTTATAGGGGTATTAAATTAGGTTTAATGTTTATTATTTTGGATAATTTTGTTTATTGTTTTTTTGTAATCTTAGATTTTTTAGATTTTTTTGTAAATTTAGATCTATTTGTACTTTTTTGTAGGTTTTTTACTAGAAGTATTTGTGCTAATACATGTATATTGCAAAACCTCTGCCATTCAAAGCTGTAATGCCCCCATGTGCATACCAATTTGGGCTGGAATGTCCCTTTAAGGATTATTCAAGGATAATACAGAGGTCAAAATAAGGTTCGGTTAATAACATGGTACTAATAATGTGTGAAAAAATGGTGCAACATGACTCGCAGCAAAAAATAAAAGGGGTACGTGAACCCAGAAAATGGTCAGTCCATCTCAAGTGGTTCAATTCTAAAGTTGGTTGCTTGATCATTTTTAATTTTCCTAATTTTTTTGAGTGATTACCTCTATGTGTTGGTATTGCAAAACCACCATTTTTTTTAAATGTTTATTTTACTCGGTTTAACCACAGCGGCCATCTTTGGCTTTTTGGTTATACAGATTTTTATGGAAACCTCAGTGTCTCAGCGGATGGTCCTAGCTCCTTGGAACAAAGGCTGATCTCTAGAACACATTACAGGGTACATATATAAACATTTTGCACATTCTTGTTCTTTAGACTTAGAAGTTAAAGGGACAGTAAACTCTGAAGTTATTTATCCAATTTTGCATATGCACCATGTATTAACTTAACATTTCATTCATCATTTTAAATAAATCATTATCTTTGTGAACAAAAAATGTCAAATATCAGCTCTGTGGATTATTACCTGGCCTCCCACATCTACAGTTCTTTTTTTTCTTTTTTCCCAAAGTTTTTATGGTCCTCCTTTCATTATACTTTTGGTTGTGCTGTTTGTGTCTTCATCACCAGCGCCTGTCTTCATGTTGTGGGTGTAATGCGCATGCGCAGCCTCTCACGCTCACAGGGCTAAACTTGGGAAGCGACCGATGCATAGGTATTGACAAGATGCTTGCCTATTACAGAGCATGGGCAGTGGGAGGAAATGTAAACGTGAAACAAAATTTCTGTGGGCTTTACTAACTAGGTACAACAACTCCCATGTAAGGTGCGGCTTAGGAGGGTTGGAGAAGTATCATTCAGTAACGGTCCTGTACAAAAAAGTAGGTACGTTTTTTAGATATAATAATTTTTTTAAATATGCGGTTTATATTTATTCATAACAAGCAGCACTGAGTAACATTTGACCCTTAAAGTCGTAGTCTAATGATGGAGATCGCTGAAAGTTCTACGTTTAGGGTCAATTTATAATGGGAAGGGTTCGAGTCTCAGTCTTACATTTTTTAGAGGTGCATGCAGAACATTTCAGATTTGAGAGCTCTCTTTTTTATGGGGGCGAGAGTGCAATTTTTTTAACATTTCCCCTTTTATTTTGTGTTGATTATTCCTGGTTGGGGACCAGATAGTAACTTCAATTTTTCATGGCTATGTCTTCTATGGTAGCGTTCTGTTGAGTTTGAGATTCCACTGGTTACAGAGCTAGTTCTGTTACTTCCTCGCTTTTGACATAGATGTATGTAACCTCCTTAATCTTCACATTGCAAAGAGCAACATGTCTTCAGGGGTTAGGAATAGACCCTCAAATGTCTTCAAACTGGCTTTTGTTGTTTCCCGCTTAGCTTTTCCTGCACACCCATCACATGCATTTTTGCTAGTTGACATTGCAAATAAGTTCAATTCGGCTTTTATTCAAAGATCCTCCTCAGGGTTGCACAAATTCTTGTTTTTATATTGGTTTGCAGATCCATCAGAAAAATAAATGATCTTTTCTGTCTCGGGAAGAGTCTCAGTGATTAGTTCCTAGATCTACTTTTGGAATGTGTGAACTGTGACTGTGTTTGACAAATCCTGCTGCCCCAATGTCATGTTTGTGCCTGTACCAACATGATTTACATACAAAAGCTTATACTGGTCAATAAGGTCTAACATTTTACTACATTTGATATTGGTAGCAGTAAAGCATGGTCTGTACTGTAAAATACTGTTCATTTTTATTATTTGTTAAGCTTGTATTCTGTTCATTTCTCAAAACACATGGAAAAAAGTAGGCTTTTCCCCAGATTTCTACTAGTCCTAGCTCTGTAATCAGTAGAACCTCAAATTTCACCCAAAAGTGAGGTTTTTTTTTAAATGCACTTTCTTGCACCCATAAAAAACAAACAAACAAAAAAAAAACACCAGAGGTCTCAAACCTGAAATGTTGTCCATGCACTCCTAGTAGAAAGTGAGTCTCACAGGCCCATTTATCAAGCTCCGTACGGAGCTTGAAGGGCCGTGTTTCTGGCAATTCTTCAGACTCGCCAGAAACACAACTTATGAAGCTCCATAACCCTGTCCGCCTGCTACGATCGGGTCGATTGACACCTCCCTGCTGGCGGCCGATTGGCCGCGAGTCAGCAGTGAGCGGCGTTGCACAAGCAGCTCTTGTGAGCTACTGGTGCAATGTTAAATGCGGAGAGCGTATTGCTCTCCGCATTTAGCGAGGTCTTGCGGACCTGATCCGCAGTGTCGGATCAGGTCCGCAAGACCTTTGATAAATTGGGGCCCAAAAGTGGATTTTTCAGCAATCTTCATCATTACATTAGGACTTAAAGGAACACTGAACCCAAATTTTTTTTTCTTTCGTGATTCAGATAGAGCATGAAATTTTAAGCAACTTTCTAATTTACTCCTATTATCAAATGTTCTTAATTCTCTTGGTATCTTTATTTGAAATGCAAGAATGTAAGTTTAGATGCCGGCCCATTTTGGTAAACAACCTGGGTTGTCCTTGCTGATTGGTGGATAAATTCATCCACCAATAAAAAAGTGCTATCCAGAGTTCTGAACCCCAAAAAAGCTTAGATGCCTTCTTTTTCAAATAAAGATAGCAAGAGAACTAAGAAAAATTGATAATAAGTAAATTAGAAAGATGCTTAAAATTGCATGCTCTATTTGAATCACGAAAGAAAAAAATTGGGTTCAGTCTCCCTTTAAGTTCTAAGTATAAGAAGCAAGAATATGCAGCATGTTTGTATATGATGTAACTTGTAATCTGTTCTAGAAATCAGTTTTTGTTCCAAGGAGCTACGACCATCTTGAGTTAAGATACTGAGGTTTTGGGAAAAACTGTATAACAAAAATTTGTTGTGCGGCATTACACAAAGATGGCCTCTGTGGTTAAACCAAGTAAAATAAAAAAAACTGATGGTTTTGAAATACCAATACATAATGCTAATTAGGAAAATTACAAATGATCAAGCAAACTATTTTGGACCACTTGAGATGGATTAACCCAAAACTCAAATCAAAGATGCAAAAAAATGACACAATGCATAAAAGTTGTAACCGCATGGCATTTACATGAGATGATTGTCAGAACAGGTTGACTTGTGAGCTTACATTCTAAATGAAGTTCATGGGAGAATAGAGGGTAACAGATATCTGCTATGTGTAGAACATTGAAATGTGAAATATTCATATTTTCATGTCGGGTTAGCGGACTTAAGAATATGCGATCACTGTTATTTGCCAGGGTTATTGTTGTGAAGCCTGCCATATAAACTTCAGTTTAATAGCATTCAAAAGTTCTTATTTTTCAGAAATAAATTACAGAATGGGCAAAATAAATAAATAAAATAATAATAATAATAATAAAACTGTATTTAAAAAGAGTTTTAATTACACAGAACTAAACATTTTGTGCTACAATCTCTGCATGTTTACTGTCCATTTTAAAGGCCATTATAGTAAAAAAAAGGATGAGCTCTAATCCGTTAGAACATGTAATTTTAAGGCTATAGCAAATCATGTCCGCTCGACATCGCTAAATGCGAACAGCTGTCCGCATTTAAAGGGATAGTCTAGTCCAAATTAATCTCTCATGATTCAGATAGGGCATGTAATTTTAAACAATTTTCCAATTTACCTTTATCACCAATTTTGCTTTGTTCTCTTGGTATTCTTAGTTGAAAGCTAAACCTAGGAGGTTCATATGCTAATTTCTAAGCCCTTGAAGGCCACCTCTTCTCTCAGGGCATTTTGACTATTGTTCACCTCTAGAGGGTGTTAGTTCATGTGTGTAATATAGATAACACTGTGCTCATGCACGTGGAGTTCCAGGGAGCCAGCTCTGATTGGCTAAGCTGCATGTCTGTCAAAAGCACTGAGATAAGGGGTCAGTTTGCAGAGGCTTAGATACAAGATAATCACAGAGGTAAAAAGGAAATTTATATAACTGTATTGGTTATGCAAAACTAGGGAATGGGTAATAAAGGGATTATCTATCTTCTAAAACAATAAAAATGTGGGTGTAGACTGTCCCTTTAAAGGAACATGAAACCCAAAGATTAATTCTCTTAGTATCATTTGTTGAAGGAGCAGCAATGCGCTATTGGTTTCTAACTGAACACATGGATGACCCAATGACAATCGGTTTATATATGCAGCCACCAATCACCAATTCTATGCTGCTCCTGAGCTTTCCTAGATAAACCTTTCAGGATAGAGATGGAAGAAATTTAAATAATAGAAGTAAATTGGAAATTGTATGCTCTGTCTGAATCATGAATGTCTGATTAAGACTTTACTGCCCATTTAACATTAAACAAGCATTTCTAGTGAAATGCTTGAGCAATGCCACCCTGCTCATTGGCGGACAATCGGCTGCTAGCAGGGGCTGTCAATCATGATTTCAGTCTGCCACCTAAAAGGGGGAGAACAGGTTAAGGAGCAACAGACTTACGACCCCTGCTTCTTAACTTCCGTTTCAGGCGAGTCTGAAATGATGGGCCTCCAAAGCAGCATGCGCTGCTTTATAAATGGAGCCCAATATATATATATATGTATCAAGAGAGAAAAATGCTGTAACTTACAATATTACTTATGGTTGGTGGTGCAGTCAAATTACATTATATTCAAAAACCAAAAGAAAGAGCCATTCAGGATAACAAATCAATCCTGAAAAATAAAGAGGAAATTCAGCACTCTTGGTTATAAGCTTTATTAGCAAACAAAATAAAAAATCTGAATCAAATAGTCAGGATATATCACACAGCTTTATACAAATCAAAACCTCCTACTATAAATACATATATAGGGGCCGATTTATCAAAGTCTGGCAGACACTGTAGTGTATCATGTCCGCCAGACATCGCTGAATGCCGACAGCATACGCTGTCAGCATTTAACAGTGCACAAGCAGTTCTGCCGCTAGCAGCGGATGTCAATCAACCCGATCGTACATGATTGGGCGGATTGATGTCCGCAGTCTCAGAGGCGGCGGACGAGTTAAGGAGCAGCAGTCTTAAGACCGCTGCTTTATAACTGCTGTTTCCGGTGAGCCTGAAGGCTCGCACGGAAACAGGGGCATCAGGGACCATTCGGCCCTTGATAAATCGGCCCCATAGTGTAAAAGATAAAAAAGAGTAAAAGTTAAAAACGGACTGCCTAGAAACGGACTTGCCGCATCAGATGTACCAATCTACACATTCAGTACATGGGAGCAGAGTGTAAACAATCAAGTGAGATGTTAATCCCTGATAGAATTGTATTTGAGTCTCTGGGGCCCATTTATCAAGCTCCGAACGGAGCTTGTGGGCCCGTGTTTCTGGCGAGGCTTCAGAGTCTTTTCACAGCATTATCTGTTGAAGTTATGCTCTGCTTCTGAAGTCTTCTACGTCATCCGTGACAGGCCTGTCACATGGTAGTCAGTGTGTGAAGTGATTGGATGCAAGTAGCTCCTATAGAATCAGTGTTCTATCATAGATATATTGCAGGGGTACTTCTATTGTGTGTTTAACTCATTTGCGGTTGTTAAACACACAGTAGTGCAGGGTCGATAGCCTTATAATTACATACTCAAAAGGATTAGAGGATTTTTTTACTATTATCAGGGATCGACAAAGCCAGGGAGCCACTAGCTACTAGAGTTTTACCACTGGCTCCTAACCTTTTGGGGTTATTCTCCATATATCTATATACAACCACCACTATTTGGCTCCTAAAAGAATATCTGGCTCCTAAATATTCTTACTGGCTCCTAAATTTTTAAATAGATTTGTCAAGCACTGCTAGTATTACGTCCCTTGAAGAAAAACAAAACAACTGCATCCAGACACAAGAGGGAGCCCTCATTAATATTATATTCCTTAGTTCTGATGCTTTACTTTGCTTTGGTTTTCTATTTCTTAGCCTTCCTCAAGGTCTGTGAAAATCCCTGAGAGAATACAGATAATATAGGGGCTTATAGTGCATTTTGGCAACAGACAAAAAAATAAATAAAAAAAATGGAAGTTTATTCAGTGCATTAAATTGACTAAACCATCAAATGTCTTCATTTCTCACCAACATATAAATTTGTCAGTTTTTAATCCTATGAAATATTTTCTTGTATGAAGATTTCTGAAAAGGTACAAAGCTAATCCATTCCTTGATTCAAAGTTTTAAAGGATTTTAGAACTTTACATTATAATATAGTTCTTAGTTTCAAACCTGTCCTCAGGCCTCCCCAACTGGACAGATTTTCAGGATTACCTTGGATGAGAACAAGTAAAATAACCATGTTTACTAATCAGCTGATTATTTCACCTGTGCTCTAGTTCAGATATCCACAAAATGTGGCCTGTTAGGGAGACTGAGGACAGATTTGAAACGCTAGGATTTACCAATGCTACAAATAAAGGGGACTTTCAGTCATGACATTAAATAACTTCCTTTATTTGCCTACAGATTATGCCGTGCTGAGCAGTCAGGCCACCTACAGCAGAACACAATTTTATCAGTGAGGTGATGTTAGCCAATAGCGTGCTAGCCATCTGGCATAATGCTGATTGGCCAACACAGATATTGACTAAGAGGTAGAAACGTCTCCTCATTGAAAAAATAGTGTTCTGCTGAGGGCAGCCTTAGGCGCTCAGTGCAGCATAAGCTGCAGGCAAATAAAGGAACTTTCAGCATGAAGTTTTTCATAGGATTTACCATCACTTTAAAGTACCATCCCTTTAAATATCAAACACAATGCACTGTAATTCCCCCCATCTTCACTATCTTTTTTGCCTCTGCCTGGGGGGTTCAAGGAGGGCCAAGCCCTCCTTGTAAACTTCATTCCCCAAGGTTCACTTGATACCAGATGATCGATGGGGCAAAATAAAAATGTCTATTTGGGGGAATTACAGTACATCGGGCTTTACCCACAGCCGAATTACAGTACATCAGGCTTTACCCACATCCACTTGTGTAATCCTAGTATTACCCAGGTTTCTCACTTTACCTGTAACATATATATATATATATATATATATATATATATACACACTGTATATTTAAGTAGAATTTATTGTCAAAAGGTATGTTGATTTCTATCCATAGGACTCCCAGCTGGCTAACACTATCCTCACTTTCTTATGAGAGTAGTCCCAAGTTGAGTAATAAAAGACCTACTCCATGTTCTAATGAATTAGCTCCAAGTTGGGTATCACTAATCTTACCTCCATATCTAAGAGTACCATGCATGGTAGTGCTAGCAAGAAGAAAGGGCCTTACCTATTCATGTGAGGAGACCCATCTGAGTAACCCTAGCAAGGAGTCACCAGATGGATGCAGTTGTCCTACCTTGCAATGTGAGGAGCCCCAGCTAGGAAACCGTGCAGTAAGAAGTCCTCTAATGGATAGCACTAATTCCACCTGCTTAATGTTAGGAGTCCAAGCTGGTTCTACAGCCCCAGCAGAGAAGAACTGTCCCTACCTCATCATGTGAGGATCAACAGATGGGTAAAACTAGTCTTAACAAGCCCCTACACTTAAGCACTAGTTGAACCCTTTCCACCTATTACCTATTCACCTGGATATTAGCCGTTAGGAACCAACCTCCCCCCCACACACACACACACACGGTTAGGTAGCACATTACCTTGTGATGTGACGAACTCCAGCTGGTAAGCAATAGCAATAAGGAGCCCTATACCCTTACCATACTACCTACTTACTGCAAAGACCCCCAAAACTATGTAGCACTACCTACCTCTTGATGTGAGCAGCCTCAGTTGGTACGATTAGCCCTATACACTAATATTAGGAGCCCAAGCTGGCAGTAAGGACACCTCAGCAATGTAGCTGTAGACCTACCCAATTATTGTATCTGCCCAAGTTAGGTAACACTGGGAGTAAGGACCCCCCCTCACATGGGTAGAACTAGCCCTACCCCCTGATGTGTGGAGAAGCTGAGGTAGCTCGGTGTGTTTACTGCAGAACTCGTGATTTGTACTCCCGCCCTATAAGGGGTGGCTGACTATCTCCCTGGCAAAGTTTAACCTCCAGCTCCGCTTCCCTCCTGCAGGCTGGCACCTGACAGCAAGAGCGGGCTCATCTTGGACATCGGATCCTTGAAAATGAATGAACTGGAGACAGAGGTACCTCCGTTACCACCCCGGTACCGGTTCCGGGACCTTCTTTTAGGGGACCAGACCTTTCAGAACGACGACAGGTAAGCCCGGTGGCTTCTGATTCCAGTGGCCGCTCTACTCGAGAGTGAGATCAGCTGCGGGAGCTGTCCACCCGCCGTGGTGCTGAATCTGAGCAGCTGTCCTTTGTACTTAGCATAGCGTCAGTGTCTGTGTATAATAAGTAGTATTCTTGTGACCTTGCTTCAATTACCAGATACAGACAGATCTCATCTAATTTGCTATCAATATTAAGACACATTCCATTATATTTTGAAATCTGTGCTGGTAAATTGGGCAGTAGATAAATACTAATCTGTTGACTTGTTTAAATGCCATTTCTTCTTCAGGAATTCCTTTAAACCCCTCACTTTATATCCATGAGTCATTTATTGGTATTTTCCGCTTCAAAAACAGGATTGAAGAAGCTGAATATTTATACTAATTTCCAATTGGTTACAGTTTATCAATGAGGCAAAACTCTATATGGTGTATAAATGAGTCTAATGGGAACCGTGTGCCCTTTTATTTGGCACTGTCAAATACTGATCTGTTATATCATCACTTACATGAGATGATTGCATTTATAATATTACTTAACACTATTTGATATAATTATGCACAAATCACAATAATGTTTGGACTTGAGTTTATATATTTTTCTTGACTTGTTTTAATCATGAATCATTTGGGGACTCTGATTACTCAGTTTATTAACCATACAATCAAGTTGCATTTCATTTACAGAAACTTCGCTTGTGTTTTGACACAATGTGTATAATTGAATCATCTGTTGATGCTATGTTTGTAATCACTGCTTGCTATATACTGTGCAATCAGGGCATTTGTGTAGTTATTTAGTACTTCAATACTAAATTTCACTGAAATGATTTAGTTTTAGTCCTCTAAATACAGCTGAATGCAATAAAAAATGATTTTGTAATTCAATACATATATTAAGGCATGGTGGGAGACTGCATGGGGGGAGCAGGAGAATTTTGCATCTTATATCTGAGCATGAACCACATTCAACTTAGTCACTCTTGATATCAATGAACCACTGTTTTAAAGGTGCACACAGGTGTGATGTGTATTTCAAGCTTTTATGAAATGTTATGAAGCAGTTGATTTTGTTTATGTTTAGTTTATTTCTGATATTTTTTAAATTGTACTTCACTATATTGTTTTCTTTTTGTAACTCATATGTATCACCTATTATAGGAGTATATCAAGCTGTTGGAATGTTCACATTGATGTATTCTTTTAAATGTATTAGTTATGTTATAAAACACATCTGCAGATGCCCATTTTTATATTTCAATCATTATTATTTTAGAAGATTAGAATGTTTACTTACACTTCTGAAATATATTGTCCATAATATTGTGTAGCTTAGTATAACATTTTATGATGTTTCTAGGGTAATGAGGTGTAGGTTACTATATTAAAATTATTCTCTCTAATGCTTATTTTAATATTCATTTTCATTGATCATAAGATGCAAATCATACATAATATAGCTGATGAATATTAATATTTATCACACTACCATGTTTCTATGTTTAATAAGCATTGCAACCATCAGTTTTATTCAACAAAGCTACTTTTTTACATTAGATCAAATATACTTTACATTGTAGTGTCATCTCAATAGGAGCACAAGAGACCCCATATATGACTATCATGATTCATATTTATATTTGTAAGCACTTACAGTGCTGAGTTATAGACTTGATTTTTCTTGACATATAAAGTACTCTTTAGCTGTTAGGAACGTTTTATGCACATTGTACTCCAAATACTGTAAATATTACAGCATTGGGAATTATTTTCTCGATATTTTTGGTTTAACTGTTGTTAAGCGTTATGTGGTACTTTGTTGTAAAAGCTTGATTAGAGTATATGTCTGCAAATCTCTGAAATGGTGGTACATAGATGACTTTGTATTCACAGACAAAATCTTCTTTATATCATGAAGTGCTAGTATGATAATGGAAGATTCATTTTTATATGAGTAATTTTAAATCTTTTTGTTATTACCTTTCTTGACATATTAAACAATTGTGCAGCAGAGTAATTTATTGTCACACAAATGATTTAATGGACTAGAAAAAACAGACACATCTAGGAAAAGGATTATACTAAAACTCTTCTGTCTTCTATTGCCCATTAAAGCAATTATTTTATTGCATGCACTTTAGTTTGTGTGGTATTTCCCTCTCTATAAAATAAAACCTGCTGTGTATCCTCATGCATTGTTTTTTTGGTATCAAACTAACATTTCATCTCAAACTATTCTTAGCAATTGGTAATAACACCTGTATTATTGCTCATCAGGATTGAAAGGTTCAAATTGGAGCTAAGGGTTGAAAAAAGAGAATTACTGTTAAACTTACACATTACATACATAAAAATAATAATGTAGTATAATTATTAACAGTCAGCCAGATTACGAGTTTTAAGCACTATAGGGAAATTATCGACCGCAACATTTTCTGTGTTATTTCACCTCCCTATAGCGCTGCTATTACAGGTTTCCAAAAAGCAGGCTTGTGCGGCCGATATGGTGGCGTTGAGCTCCATACCACACTGAAATCAAGTGTAGCTTTGACGTGCTCATGCATGATTTCCCCATAGACATCAATGGGGAGAGCCGGCAAAAAAAAGTCTAACACCTGCAATCGCGGAAACAAAAGCTTCGTAACGCAGCCTTATTGATGTCTATGGGGAAAAGAAAAAGTAACGTTTAAACCTAACACCCTAACATAAACCCCACGTCTAAACACCCCTAATCTGATGCCCCTAACATCGCCGCCACCTACATTACAGTCATTAACCCCTAATCTGTTGCCCCTAACATCGCCACCACTTACATTACACTTATTAACCGCTAATCTGTCGCCCCCAATATACTAAAGTTATTAACCCCTAAACGTAACCCTAATGTAACCCTAACACCCCCTAACTTAAATATAATTAAAATAAATCTAAATAAACCTTACAATTATTAGCTAAATAATTCTTTTTTAAAACTAAATACAAACTTACCTGTAAAAAAAAAAAACTAAGCTAGCTACAAAATAACTAATAGTTATATTGTAGCTATCTTAGGTTTTATTTTTATTTCACAGGTAAGTTTGTATTTATTTTAACTAGGTAGACTAGTTAGTAAATAGTTATTAACTATTTACTAGCTACCTACTTAAAATAAATACAAACTTACCTGTGAAATAAAACCTAACCTGTCTTACACTAAAACCTAACATTACAATAAAATGAAATAAATTAAATTAATAAAATACAATTTACTTAATTACAAAAAAAATAAACACTAAATTACAAAAAATTAAAAACTAATCAAAAATAAAAATGAATTACTCGGACTCCTAATCGCCCTAATAGCCCTGTCAAAATAAAAAAGCCCCCCCAAAATAAGAAAACCCTAACCTACACTAAACTGCCAATGGCCCGTAAAAGGGCCTTTTGCGGGGCATTGTCCCAAAGAAATCAGCTCTTTTACCTGTAAAAAAAAAATACAAACAATCCCCCAACAGTAAAACCTTGTCCTACCCATTTTTTTGTGGACTCCACAACTTGAGTATTAGATCCCAGGAATAATGGTTCATGGACTCTCACTGCCTTATGAAGGAAAACAAAATGTATGCTTACCTGATAAATAGAACATGTTTAAACCTAATACTTTCAATTGGCGGCAGTTCGAGTTTGTACCTCATTTATCCTGCTTGTCCATGCCTACTTTTCTGTTTTTCTCCTTTCTTCGGCTATATCTTAGACTGAGATACCAGAGATGTGGAGGGATTAAAAGCTCTTGGAATGTTGGGGTTTCTTTGCCTCCTGCTATTGGCCAGGAGTTGAATCCTAGAAGTAATGGCTCATAGACTCTCACCACTATGAATAAAATGAATGTATCAAGTAAACATAATTTTTTTTTTTTACCATTTTATAATTCATAGCATAATAAATCAGTATATGGTTTTATTTTAACAATGCTTCTATCACATTAATGACTATTCAAATATTAAAGGGACATTAGACTACATTTGCTCCATCTTGGAGCGAACATATTCTTGCATCCTATGACAGAAATGGTACACATTAAAAGATCAGTGATATTGCTGGCCACAGTAGGGCGGAGAAAAAGCTTTGCATTTTTCCAAATTTTTTTTTTTTTTTTTTTTTTTTAACCCAGGGAGCTTCGTTTACAGGGTATGAGAATACCTAAGCTTCAAGATGGCAGTGTCTAGTATGAAGGGGTTAAAATGAGAGAAGAGCTGTAAACGGACACTTAACCCAAATTTTTTCTTTAATGATTAAGATAGAGCACGCAATTTTAAGCAACTTTCTAATTTACTCCTACTATTATTTTTTCTTCGTTCTCGTGCTATCTTTATTTAAAAAGCAGGGATTTAAAGCTTTGGAGCCCGCCCATTTTAGGTTCAGCACCCTGGATAGTGCTTGCTTATTGGTGGCTACATTTAGCAATCCAATAAGCAAGCATAACCCAGGTTCTCAACCAAAAATGGGCCCGCTCTTAAAATTTACATTCCTGCTTTTAAAATAAAGATAGCAAGAGAACAAAGAAAAAATGACAATAGGAGTAAATTAGAAAGTTGCCTATAATTGCATGCTGTATCCGAGTCATTAAATAAAAAAAATGGGTTTAGTGTCCCTTTAAATATGGCTTCAGGTACAGCATGAAACATAATAAGATAGTGAGTAGTAGTAACAGCTATTGTAGTTGCACCCAGCAGTTTGATGTCCCTTTCAGGGCAACATTGAATTAACACAGTAAACTGTGCTTCATTTCCATTTTGTTTTAATGCAATTAGTTAAAAGAACAGTAAAGATACACATGGAAGAAGTTAAAGGGACATTAAACACTAAATACATTCTAGATAAAATGATTCATTCAAAGAAAAGATTAGTCTGATAACGTGTATTTTATAACGTGTCATTAGCTGTTTAAATATTGACAAAATAAGTGTAGTTTTAGGGTATATTTATTATAGTGCGAGCGGACATGATACAATGTAGCGTATCATGTCCGCTGCAAATCGATAAATGCCGACAGCACACACACAGTTTGTCATTTTATATTACTATCTCAAATTGTTTAATGTCCCTTTAAAGGCGGTGTGCTAGCAGCGATGGCCAACTGTATTTCATATGTATTATTATTTACTGTATATGAGATATTTCTGTCCTAAGTAAAAACATTTCCTTTCATGGTGATGGATGTGTCACTGTTCGCCAATAGAGTTGTAAGAGTTTTTAATAATTAATAACAGAATAATCTGAAGGTTACTGGTACAAGTTATACAGTTTGCAATCATGTGTAAATATTTATATTAATACAAACTCTATAAGTGACAATCTACTTTTTAAAACTGACTAGAAGTTTTAGTAAATGAGATTGTGTTTGGGGATATTTCTATTATGCATTCTCTCTCACACACACTCTTACACATAAACATCTCTACACACTACACATTCACACAAGCACTCACACACAGAGCCAAACACACACACACTACACATTCACACAAACACTCACACACAGAGCCAAACACACACACACTACACATTCACACAAACACTCACACACAGAGCCAAACACACACACACTACACATTCACACAAACACTCACACACAGAGCCAAACACACACACACTACACATTCACAAAAACACTCACACACAGAGCCAAACACACACACACTACACATTCACACAAACACTCACACACAGAGCCAAACACACACACACTACACATTCACACAAACACTCACACACAGAGCCAAACACACACACACTACACATTCACACAAACACTCACACACAGAGCCAAACACACACACACTACACATTCACACAAACACTCACACACAGAGCCAAACACACACACACTACATAATCTCACATACATACACATAAACCCTCACACAAACACTCTCACAGAAAAGCAATGGCAGCTGTATCACTCATTTTGGTATAGCACAAACACAGTCACTCACACACAGACACACACTATAGAAAATCTCACAAACACATTCTCACACAAAAATACACACAAACTCTTGCACAAACATACTCACATACAAACACACAAGCAAAGACACACACACACTTACACAGAAACACACACACACTCACACAAATAGGCATACACACATAGAGGCATATTTATTAAAGGTCTTGCGGACCTGATCCGACAGTGCCAGCAGGGGGTGCCACCAGCAGGGGGTGTCAATCAACCCGATCGTACTCGATCGGGTTGATTTCCGGCGATGTCTGTCCGTCTGCTCAGAGCAGGCGGACAGGTTATATAGCAGCGGTCTTTGTGACCGCTGCTTCATAACTGCTGTTTCGGGCGAGTCTGCAGGCTCGCCAGAAACACAGGGCATCAAGCTCCATTCGGAGCTTGATAGATAGGCCCCCAGGTCCGCAAGACCTTGCTGAATGCAGAGAGCAATACGCTCTCCGTATTAAGCATTGCACCAGCAGCTCACAAGAGCTGCTGGTGCAACGCGTCCCCCTGCAGACTCGCGGCCAATTGGCTGCCAGCAGTGAGGTGTCAATCGACCCGATCATACTCGATCCGGTTGATTTGTGGCGATTCCTGTCCACCTCCTCAGAGCAGTCTGAAGACTCGCCAGAAACACGGGCCCACAAGCTCCATACGGAGCTTGATATATGGGCCTCATTGACACAAACACACTGATACACATAGAGACACACACAAACACACACACTACATACTCTCACACACACATTCTCACACAAACATACACACAAACTTTTGCACAAACACACACACTCTCACAGAAACACAATCACATACACATACTCATACAAGCACACACGCACAAACTCTCACACAAACACTCTAACACACAGATATACACACAACACACACACAATCACACATACATGCATACACTCACACAAACACACTCACATACAGACACTCACTCACTCAGACACACACACTCACACAAACATACTCACATACACATACTTACACAGAAACACAATCACATACACATACTCATACAAGCACACACGCACAAACTCTCACACAAACACTCTAACACACAGATATACACACAGCACTCACACACAATCACACACACATGCATACACTCACACAAACACACTCACATACAGACACTCACTCACTCAGACACACACACTCACACAAACATACTCACATACACATACTTACACAGAAACACACACTCTTACACAACCAAACATACTCACACAAACATACTCACATGCACACTCTTACACAGACACACACAAACAGGCATACACACATTCACACTCACTCACACAGATGCACACACAAACACTCACACTACACACTTCTACATACACATTCTCACATAAACTCTCACATAAACACAATCACACACTCTCACAGAAACACAATCACATACTCACAGAAACACACACACACAGACAAACTCTTACACAAACACACTTATACACAGAGATACATAAAAACTCTCACACACACATACATTTTCTCACTTAAACATACATACACTCTCACACAAACATGCTCACATGCACATATATAAACAGACACACACTACACTTTCACACACTCACACAAACAGGTATACAAACATTCAAAAAACACACTCACTCACATTCAGAGGCAAACACAAACACACTACACACTCTCACACACAAACATACACGCAAACACTCACAAAAACAAACACACACACAGAGCTATACAAACACTCATACACAATAACACACATATAGATACGCACACACTATCTCACATAAACACACAAGCATACACACTCACATACACACACTCAGATACACACACACTCTTACACAAACACACACATTCACACAACCAAACATACTCACACACACACTCACACAAACTCACACATATGTACACTACATACACACACTCAGATACACACACACTCTTACACAAACACACACATTCACACAACCAAACATACTCACACACACACTCTCACACAAACTCACACATATGTACACACTACACACACACGCAAACACATAATCACATCTATCTTTCTGCCACATTCACTTTATCGAACACACTTAAATACTTACACATACACACTCAGATACAAAACACACACACTTTCTGTCTCTGCCATATTTACTTTACACACTCAGAAACTCTCTCTCTTTGTATCATACTCTCTCAAACTCACACACTATCTTTCTCCTTTTTATCATTATTTTTCTCCCTCTCGCTTTCTTTTTTTATCATATACCATCTCTCGTTTTTTATTTATATATCCCACTATCTGTCACATTCTGTTTTTCTCACTCTCATGTGCGCACACACACACTCTTTTTGTAATTATTCACCCTCTTTTCCTTTCTCTCTACATCTCACGCTGTCTCTCTCCATTTCTCTGTGTCTCTACTCTAGTTATCTCACTTTTTCCAGTCAGCTCGCCCTCTCTCTCATCTGGCTTATTAAGATCCATCTCACTACTGAAACCTTATTCTTTTCATTGTGATTTATAGGTGAAAATTCTAGGCTTGAGCTCAGTTGTTTTTTTTTAACAATATCTTTTAGAACAAAGAAAGCGTTCATCTTTTTTATGTGAGCCGGGGATTACTCATCCAAATTTAAACAATGAGCTTAGATTACATACGGTATATTATTTAAAATAATTTATAACACTATCATGTTCCCTATAAACTCTATACAAATACACCTACAAATATTTAAATGGACACTAAAGTCAAAATGAAGCTTTCATGACTCAGACAGAAGGGTCAATTTATTATTGGCCGAATTGGGCCAATTCAACCTGTTTCTGTGTGAGCCTTTAAGTTCGCCAGAAACAGGTGTTAAGAAGCAGCAGTCTATAGACCGCTGCTCCTTAACTCATACGCCACCTCTGAGGCTGCGTACAGCAATCCGCCTGAGCCTATATGATCGAATTGACCCCCTGCTAGCTGCCGATTGGCCGCGAATCTGCAGGGGGCGCTATTGCACAAACACTTTACTAGCTTTGTCTGGCGGACATGATACGCTACAGCGTATCATGTCCGCCAGACTTTAATAAATTGACCCCATAGCATGCAGTTTTAAGAGACTGTACAATTTACTTCCATTATCTCAGTCTTTTTATATGCACACTTTCTGAGGCACCAGCTCCTACTGAGCATGTGCAAGAGTTTGCAATGTATATGTATGTGTGTTTGTGATTGGCTGTTGGCTGTCACGTGATACAGGGGGCTGGCAAACTAAAGTAAATTTTGAATTCTGTCAGACAAATTCTACTGCTCAATTAAAATTCAGACACAGGGCTCGATTCTATAAAGTTCTCTGGGCTGGTGAGATTCTATAGGAATGCTTGTCAGCCCTTCAATTTCCCCGGTGAAATTCTATAAAGCCACTTTTTACCCTGAAAACAAGGTGGCTCGCTAAGGCGGAATATTCTGCATTTTCGTATGGGAAGGAGATGCAGTCATTACAAAAGCGCCCAATGAGAAAAGTAATTTTAAAGTCATACAAAACTAATAATTGTTTAATTTACACAAAAATACGCAGGAAAAAATTGTATTGTTCTGGTGCATTAAAAATCGTAACAAAATTCTTCACCAAAAATCGTATTTTATCACAAACATAAAATTTGTATTTAAATTACACAGGAATATATTGTATTAAATATGCACAGCATAAATCATAATGTAAGTACACTGAATGTGCAAAAAACACACAGAAATGTGCAGTTATAAGATTAATTGTTGTTTTTCATAAAATGGGCTAAACATGAGCGTTCCATGGGTGTGTGTAAAATGTTCTCTCAAATTCCTGCATAATTTTACAAACATTTTTGCTCTACAGTTCTCACAGTTTTTTTTCTCACCAGTTAAATGGTAGTTTTTACCAAAATACTCAACAGACTAATTACTCTTGAAGGAAAACAAATGCATAGGAAAATGACGGCTCATTTAAGGTAGAGTGCACTGATAACAGGGTAATTAGATTTGTATTAAGTGTAATATTCAAGTTTTAAAACACATTCGGCTATATTTAGAGTTCTACGCATGCTTTTTTTCTCCCGCACCTTTTAAATACCGCTGGTATTTAGAGTTCACAGAATGGCTGCGTTATGCTCCAAAAAAGGAGCGTATAGCATATTTACTGCCACTGCAACTCTAGATACCAGAGTTGCTTACGGACGCGGCCAGCTTCAAAAACGTGCTCGTGCACGATTCCCCCATAGAAAACAATGGGGCTGTTTGAGCTGAAAAAAAAACTAACACCTGCAAAAAAGCAGCGTTCAGCTCCTAACGCAGCCCCATTGTTTGCTATGCGGAAACACTTCCTAAGTCTGCACCTAACACCCTAACATGAACCCCGAGTCTAAACACCCCTAACCTTACACTTATTAACCCCTAATCAGCCGCCCCCGCTATCGCTGACCCCTGCATATTATTATTAACCCCTAATCTGCCGCTCCGTATACCACCGCAAGCTACATTATAGCTATGTACCCCTAATCTGCTGCGCATAACACCGCCGACCCCTATATTATATTTATTAACCCCTAATCTGCCCCCCTCAACGTCGCCTCCACCTGCCTACACTTATTAACCCCTAATCTGCCGAGCGGACCGCACCGCTACGATAATAAAGTTATTAACCCCTAATCCGCCTCACTCCCGCCTCAATAACCCTATAATAAATAGTATTAACCCCTAATCTGCCCTCCCTAACATCGCCAACACCTAACTTCAATTATTAACCCCTAATCTGCCGACCGAATCTCGCCGCTACTGTAATAAATGGATTAACCCCTAAAGCTAAGTCTAACCCTAACACTAACACCCCCCTAAGTTAAATATAATTTAAATCTTACGAAATAAATTAACTCTTATTAAATAAATTATTCCTATTTAAAGCTAAATACTTACCTGTAAAATAAACCCTAATATAGCTACAATATAAATTATAATTATATTATAGCTATTTTAGGATTAATATTTATTTTACAGGCAACTTTGTATTTATTTTAACCAGGTACAATAGCTATTAAATAGTTAATAACTATTTAATAGCTAAAATAGTTAAAATAATTACAAAATTACCTGTAAAATAAATCCTAACCTAAGTTACAATTAAACCTAACACTACACTATCAATAAATTAATTAAATACAATATCTACAAATAAATACAATGAAATAAACTAACTAAAGTACAAAAAATAAAAAAGAACTAAGTTACGAAAAATAAAAAAATATTTACAAACATTAGAAAAATATTACAACAATTTTAAACTAATTACACCTACTCTAAGCCCCTTAATAAAATAACAAAGACCCCCAAAATAAAAAAATGCCCTACCCTATTCTAAATTAAAAAAGTTCAAAGCTCTTTTACCTTACCAGCCCTGAACAGGGCCCTTTGTGGGGCATGCCCCAAAGAATTCAGCTCTTTTGCCTGTAAAAAAAACACATACAATACCCCCCCCAACATTACAACCCACCACCCACATACCCCTAATCTAACCCAAACCCCCCTTAAATAAACCTAACACTAAGCCCCTGAAGATCTCCCTACCTTGTCTTCACCTCACCGGGTCCCGATCTGTCCAGAAGAGCCTCTGATGTCTTGATCCAAGCCCAAGCGGGGGGCTGAAGAGTGACGTCCATCCTCGGACTGAAGTCTGGATCCAAGCGGCGGCTGAAGAAATCCATCATCGGGCTGAAGTCGGAAGTCCATCATCAGGATGAAGTCGGAAGTCCATCATTGGGATGAAGTCTTCTATCAAGCAGCATCTTCAATCTTCTTTCTTCCGGAGCGGAGCGGAGCCATCTTCTTTTCAGCCGACGCGGATCCATCCTCTTCTAACGACGCCTACTAGCCGAATGACGGTTCCTTTAAATGACGTCATCCAAGATGGCGTCTGCCGAATTCCGATTGGCTGATAGGATTCTATCAGCCAATCGGAATTAAGGTAGGAAAATTCTGATTGGCTGATGGAATCAGCCAATCAGATTGAGCTCGCATTCTATTGGCTGATCGGAACAGCCAATAGAATGCGAGCTCAATCTGATTGGCTGATCGGATCAGCCAATCGGATTGAACTTGAATCTGATTGGCTGATGCCATCAGCCAATCAGAATTTTCCTACCTTAATTCCGATTGGCTGATAGAATCCTATCAGCCAATCGGAATTCGCCGGACGCCATCTTGGATGACGTCATTTAAAGGAACCGTCATTCGGCTAGTAGGCGTCGTTAGAAGAGGATGGATCCGCGTCGGCTGGGAAGAAGATGGCTCCGCTCTGCTCCGGAAGAAAGAAGATTGAAGATGCTGCTTGATAGAAGACTTCATCCCAATGATGGACTTCCGACTTCATCCCGATGATGGACTTCCGACTTCAGCCCGATGATGGATTTCTTCAGCCGCCGCTTGGATCCAGACTTCAGCCCGAGGATGGACGTCACTCTTCAGCCCCCCGCTTGGGCTTGGATCAAGACATCGGAGGCTCTTCTGGACAGATCGGTACCCGGTGAGGTGAAGACAAGGTAGGGAGATCTTCAGGGGCTTAGTGTTAGGTTTATTTAAAGGGGGTTTGGGTTAGATTAGGGGTATGTGGGTGGTGGGTTGTAATGTTGGGGGGGTATTGTATGTGTTTTTTTTACAGGCAAAAGAGCTGAATTCTTTGGGGCATGCCCCACAAAAGGTCCTTTTAAGGGCTGGTAAGGTAAAAGAGCTTTGAACTTTTTAAATTTAGAATAGGGTAGGGCATTTTTTTATTTTGGGGGTCTTTGTTATTTTATTAGGGGGCTTAGAGTAGGTGTAATTAGTTTAAAATTGTTGTAATATTTTTCTAATGTGTGTAAATATTTTTTTATTTTTTGTAACTTAGTTCTTTTTTATTTTTGTACTTTAGTTAGTTTATTTAATTGTATTTATTTGTAGGTATTTTATTTAATTTATTTATTGATAGTGTAGTGTTAGGTTTAATTGTAGATAATTGTAGGTATTTTATTTAATTAATTTATTGATAGTGTAGTGTTAGGTTTAATTGTAACTTAGGTTAGGATTTATTTTACAGGTAATTTTGTAATTATTTTAACTATTTTAGCTATTAAATAGTTCTTAACTATTTAATAGCTATTGTACCTGGTTAAAATAAATACAAAGTTACCTGTAAAATAAATATAAATCCTAAAATAGCTATAATATAATTATAATTTATATTGTAGCTATATTAGGGTTTATTTTACAGGTAAGTATTTAGATTTAAATAGGAATAATTTATTTAATAAGAGTTAATTTATTTTGTTAGAATAAAATTATATTTAACTTAGGGGGGTGTTAGGGTTAGAATTAGCTTTAGGGGTTAAAAAATTTATTAGAGTAGCGGTGAGCTCCGATCGGCAGATTAGGGGTTAATACTTGAAGTTAGGTGTCGGCGATGTTAGGGAGGGCAGATTAGGGGTTAATACTATTTATTATAGGGTTATTGAGGCGGGAGTGAGGCGGATTAGGGGTTAATAACTTTATTATAGTAGCGGTGCGGTCCGCTCGGCAGATTAGGGGTTAATAAGTGTAGGCAGGTGGAGGCGACATTGAGGGGGGCGGATTAGGGGTTAATAAATATAATATAGGGGTCGGCGGTGTTAGGGGCAGCAGATTAGGGGTTCATAGGGATAATGTAGGTGGCAGCGGTGTGCGGTCGGCAGATTAGGGGTTAAAAAATTTAATAGAGTGGCAGCTATGTGGGGGGGCCTCGGTTTAGGGGTACATAGGTAGTTTATGGGTGTTAGTGTACTTTAGAGCACAGTAGTTAAGAGCTTTATGAACCGGCGTTAGCCCAGAAAGCTCTTAACTCCTGACTTTTTTTTGCGGCTGGAGTTTTGTCGTTAGATTTCTAACGCTCACTTCAGCCACGACTCTAAATACCGGCGTTAGAAAGATCCCATTGAAAAGATAGGATACGCAATTGACGTAAGGGGATCTGCGGTATGGAAAAGTCGCGGCTGAAAAGTGAGCGTTAGACCCTATTTTGAGTGACTCCAAATACCGGAGGTAGCCTAAAACCAGCGTTAGGAGCCTCTAACGCTGGTTTTCACGGCTAACGCCAAACTCCAAATCTAGGCCATTGTGTTGTAAATCACATTAAAACAGAATTGTTTTGCAAAAATACCCTATCTTTTTATAGGAAAGTTAAAATCTTCAAGGTGGCGCGATTGCATCAAAATATGCACAAACCCTTATTCTCCTAATTGCAAAACACATTCATTCAAAAACAGTCATGATTGAGATATACTATAAACCAAAAGCAGAGTTATGTGATTTTTATTGGCTGCAGTATTTAATTTGTAAAGTGCACCCCCTTCTCCCTGCTAACTTCACTCTCCCCCGGCAAAGTTTCCCTTTCCAATGAGCTCCAATACTTTCTATAGGAGTGAGCTCTAATACTTTCTATCACAGCTCACAGGGACAGCCCCTTTTATCTAGAGAATTCCCTGCAAGGGTTAGCATGGTTTTTATGCCTGATCCTGCAAAAGTTTGGTAATCTGACTTTCTATGACAAATTAGAACAGGGGCATTATGGGTACAGTAGACGTGTGTTTTTGTGTTATTATGTGTGGTACTTTATATTAGTGTAAAAGTGCTTATTAATCACTTTTCATTGTAATTGATTAAGCAGCTATTAGTTGGTAATATTTTGTGTGGGGCTTTATCAATTACTCTCAGCTGTTTAATTTGATAAGTTAAAAATAGCTGGGGGAAAATTGGAGATAATTGTCAACAATTTTGATTGTGATCAGTAGAAACAAAACTTCCCCATGTTAAGTACAGCGACATTTTTTGTTATTTTTTTAAAATGAATGTTAAAAAGCGTTTAACCTCATTATTGCTTAAAGTACCTTACACATTTGAAATCTACGTTGTGTAGACGTGTGGATGAAATAAAGTATGTGTGCATGCACAGATTAGTAAAATAGATAGATAGATAGATGATAGATAGCACAACAGATAGAATGATAGTTAGATATATAGATATATCAAATATTTTAGCAAGTCAAATATCTGAATAGGAAATAAAATTGGTCAGGTCAGGTCATATTTTGGCCTAGGCAAGCAAGGCACTTGCCTAGGGAGGTAGGTTTGGGGTGGCGGTAGCACTTTTGTAAATCTGAGTACACAGACACTCACTACACCTGCACATACATGCACACTGCACACACACTCACTGCACTACACACACTCACCATATACACACACAAACACACACACTCACTTACCATATACACATACATATACACACACTTACTGCACTACACACACTCACCATATACACGCACACTAACTCATCATATACACATACATATACACACACTTACTGCACTACACACACTCACCATATACACGCACACTAACTCACCATATACACATACATATACACACACTTACTGCACTACACACACTCACCATATACACGCACACTAACTCACCATATACACATACATATACACACACTTACTGCACTACACACACTCACCATATACACGCACACTAACTCACCATATACACATACATATACACACACTTACTGCACTACACACACTCACCATATACACGCACACTAACTCACCATATACACATACATATACACACACTTACTGCACTACACACACTCACCATATACACGCACACTAACTCACCATATACACATATATATACACACACTTACTGCACTACACACACTCACCATATACACACACAAACACTCACTCACCATATACACATACATATACACACACGCACACTTGAACATGAACATTTACTTTGAAAATGCAATGACAAATAAGTCATGTTACACCCCTACCAATAATATCATGGCCAGAAATTACCTAATATTTGAGGGGGAGGGATCAGCAATTTGTGATTGTACAATATTTTAATTTATTTTGTTATGGTAGGGCAGTCTTACTGGACATAATGAGAGGTGTCTCCGGAGGCTGACCATAGGCATACTGGTGTATTCTAGAGGTACGGTCAGGAATTTTTACCTATACCTCAGTCCATTAGAAATGGTAACAAATGATTATGACCACTATTCAGTAGCAGACCTACTCAACAGAGGGCCCTGGTGCAATATTTTTTTGGGCCCCTTAAAGGTAACCCATTAATAGCCAATAGCAATACTTCCCATGCTTCTTTGTATAATAGTTTTGAGGATAGATAGATGATAGAAGATAGATATAGATGATAGATAGTTATTTAGATAGATGATAGAGATAGATAGATTGATAGATGAGGGAGAGATTGATAGATAATAGATAGACGATAGATATAGATGATAGATAGTTATTTAGATAGATGATAGAGATAGATAGATTGATAGATAATAGACAACATTCACTAATAAATTGTGCACATGCCTACGCTGTTATGGGCCAACACTGCACCTGCGTCTTCATTGGTAGCTCCGCCCCTGATCTCACTTCCCTCTCCAGTATTAATTGATTTAGGTTACGGAATGCAGTTTCTATGCAGCTTTTGAGATGACATAACATTGCTTTGGATCTTTGCATTAGATACAAATTAAACAGATTAAACAAGGGAGAACCATTCAAATCAGTCATCTATTTAAATATGATTATGTAAATATTTTTGAAAAAATTTATTTTGTTTCAAGTTGATTTGGGATTTTTTAATATTTTTTTTTACATTCTGTAGTTCAAATAAAAAGATATGTAACCCTTCTGAGACATCTTTCACTAGCTTAGGATTTGCTTTGATATATTTACAGTTAATAATCTAAATTAGCTAAGAAATCGCTCCTACTGAAATGTGAAATGCAAATTATTGCCAAGCTAATATCAAATGCCCAATGGAATTCGGATACAATTAAAAATAGTCCCATAATTGTCATCCGCTATATTGAACAACTTAAAAGAATGTGTTTTTTATTGTTTAATTCTAGATAAAATGGGCATTTAGAAGACTTGAAATTACTTGTACAAGGGGAAAAAAACCAAAATGTAATTAATTGATAATCTTTTACATAAATTATAGAAAAATGAAAGGGACACAAAACCAAACATTTTTCTTTCATGATTTAAATAAAGGATACATTTTTAAACAATTTCCAATTTTTTTTCTATTCCCAATTTTGCTCATTCTCTTGATTTACTTTGTTGATGAAGCAGCAATGCACTGCTAGGAGCTAGCTGAACACATTGGTAAACCAATGAGAAGAGGCATAAATGTGCAGCCACCAATCAGCATCTATCTCCCAGCTCATGAGCCTACCTAGGTAGAGTTTTCAACAAAGGATACAAAGAGAACTAAGCAAAATAGATAATAGAAGTACATTGGAATGTTGTTTAAAATTGTATGTTCTCTCTGAATCATGAAGGGAAAAAATCGTGTTTCATATCCCTTTAATGGCCTCTGTTTAAAAAGATGTGTCACATATTTACAAACAGGTTTGCTGTATCTTTATTATATTTTGATGGATATTAAAAAAAAAATGCAGGGAAGCTACGCTGCTAATATTCGCATTAGTGACAGCAAGTTTTTAAGCAGTGGTTGGAAAAAAAAATAGCAGAGAAATTAGGGTTTTATATTTTCTGGGGTTTTCTTTCACTGATTTTTTTTATTGTGACTAGAGACATATAAATGATTATGGACCAGATTACGAGTGTAGAGCAAACATTTGCGCGCGACCGATATTGGGTTTTCGCATTCGTTTGTGCACAAGTTAAATTGCGTTCATATTACAAGTTGAAAGTAAACACGATCGCTTGAGCGAGGTTAGCTCGTCCTCAGAGTTGTGGTTAACTGTTTAGCAAAACAAAAAAGTGTCACAAAAAATCTGCAAAAATACATTACACAATACAGTTACACTCATATAAACACTATCTAATAAAAAAATATTAATAAAAATATTGCACAACAAAGTAATAAGGGCACAAAGATATAAGATCTCAGGTGTTAGAAAAAAAATCAGGCAAAGGACTTTAAAGTTGAGATGCAGACATATACATCTCTAAAGATGGATATGTATGTATTTATATATGTCTATATATGTGTACATATGTGTTAATTTTTGTAAATATTGTTAAATACCACTTTTCACTGTTAATAAAGCTTACAAATTTAATAAATGTATTTTGCTTTTAAACAATAATATCTTTGACTAATTACCCCCCCCCCCCCCTGCAGACTTATGTAATAGATAATCCAAAATCTCCCTTGTGCTAACTATCTTACATTGTTGTGATATTGCTGTCTTTACAATAAAAATCTCTTTATCTTCATAAAAATGGATTAGGACACTAATCCACCTTTAAACAATACATTTTTATTTATTACATCATAAAAAAAATGATGTTGCTTTCACATTCATATTTTGTAAATTAAAGATTATTCATATTATTTTCCATTTTTTTTCGATTTTAAGCTGCATTGCACGCAATGTGGAGTAGTTATACATCAGTACTGTTTCTGCTATCAGCAAGACCTCCAATAATTCTTTTTTTTTTATTACAATGTTTTGATCTTTAGGAACTGAAAAAAAAAAGAAAATATTTTAATCAGAACATGATTTATAAAAAAGTTAATTTGTTTACATTGTATATCAAGTTTTACAAATAACATTAACCCTTTCGTGTCAGGGCTAAAGTGCCTGTTCCGATGTAGACAAATTGAAACCACGTGATCGTGCACACGATTGCGAGATTTCAATTATTGGATCGCATCTGGGGGGCGTCCCTACAACCCAATCCTCAGCCTCTGTAGGAACAGTAATGGATCTTAGTTTTTATTTCCCCCCCCAGATCCCCAAGACTTATACCATTGGAAAGGTTAGACGATTACCTTTACAATGGTAGGTCTTGGGGGTCTGTAGCTGCTTAGATACCTGAGATACAGGTTTCTAAGAAGCATGCCCCCTTTCCCTATACTTTGTATGGACAATTTTAAATAAAGTTGCACGGTGATGTCATCACGTCACCGCACGTAACGTCACCGCACGTAACGGGAAGCCCCTGCGATGCCTGTCAATATGCAGGCCAGATCGCCGGGGTAGGAGATGGTGGGGGCCCCCAGATTGGAAAAAAGTAGTTGAGTGCTAATGACGGCTCTGAGCCGTCATTTGCACTCAAGGGGTTAAGATTATTGTTTAAGATTGTTATTTCAGATATATTTCTCCCTTTTTTTCTATCATTCAATAATATCTCTCTCTCTTTATATATACTCTATATATATATATATATATATATAAATTTATATTTTTTAAAAATATATATACTCATATATAATTAAGTATAAAATCATCATCAATTAGTACTATAATTATTTCACTTCATAGAACTTGAATTTTACACGTAGGTGCTATTACCAAAAATTTATAGTCAACATATTATTACTTACATAAGCTATGTTCTAAATCTTCATCTTGCAACCTCTTCCTCTATTTCAACTGCCAAATCTTCCTCCTCTTGTTGGCTCTCATCGTTATCGATATTGTCCACTCCCTCATCATTGGGCTCCTCCCTCTGAATTTGTGCTTCATCTATGTATACAACAAATAGTAGTATTATTTCAAAAAGAATCTAAATCACATACTTTAAAAAAAAAAAAAAAAACAAGAATTACAATTTTACCTTCAATATCTGGCAATTCAACATCTTCGGCATTTTTTGAATCGTTAACGATTAATGGCCTTGCCTGACGTTGTTGCCTTTGGCTTCCTTTAAATCAAAACAAATATTGTTATTTAATTTTAAATATTTATTAATGTAATCTAACATACAATTGATAGTTTTTATAAATACCTGTTGTATCAAATCATTCCCCTCGTTGTCCATAAATTAGCTTGGCAGAGGGTCAGACTCTCCACTAGAACTATCGGGCATAGATATTGTGGTGCTCGATGTTTTTTTACTACAACATATAAACAAAATAAAAAAAATTGTTTTAGTAAACTTTGTATAATCAATTTTGTGGATTTTTAAAAAAATACATTAAATGTACACACCATTACTGTGAACATTTCCAGATATATAATCAGTCATTTATATAATCTCTTTTAAGTTTTGAAACATTTAGACACATTTTTCTAATACAGTCCAATTAGCTAAAACATAAAAACATACAGGCCTCTATTTATCATTGGTCTTGCGGACCTGATCCGACAGTGTGGATCAGGTCCGCAAGACCTCGCTAAATGCGGAGAGCAATACGCTCTCCGCATTTAACATTGCACCAGCAGCTCACAAGAGCTGCTGGTGCAACGCTGCCCCCTGCTGACTCGTGGCCAATCGGCCGCCAGCAGGGAGGTGTCAATCAACCCGATCGTACTCGATCGGGTTGATTTCCGACGATCTTCATAACTTGTGTTTCTGGCGAGTCTGAAGACTCGCCAGAAACACGGCCCTTCAAGCTCCGTACGGAGCTTGATAAATATGGGCCACAGACTTAAATATGTTATCATTGTTCAAGGGAGACAGTGTCTATAGTTAATTAACTATCGAAACAAAATTTAAACATTCAATTTTAGCTATAGGATTAATGAAATTTGTACTATTAGAAACACTTTTACTTGTTTTCTATTAAAGATTTCATTTATTATAATATTAATATAAAAAAATATAAAACATGTATAAGGCTTACATTTGCGCAAGTAACACCGGATCAGGGTCCTCAATTTGGATTTCCTCCTGTACAAATTATTGTACCATTTGAGGCATTGCTTTTTGGTGCTCTTCAGTCCTGAGATAAGCCTCACTCGTTGCACCATTCCACACAGGATACTATTTCTCCTGTCCTGATCAAGAGTAAAAGTTCCCCTTTTTTTTTCCGGAAAATATTTTACCATGGTATATGAAATAATTCACAATTCACCAATGGAGAATTTCTTTGATCGAGCCATCTTGCTATTAAGCTATCAAAATCTAAAATGCTGTACCAAAGTAACGGAACTAATTTCTTGTTATAAATGCGCAATTGCACGTAATGACATAATTCAATAATTAAAAGATAATTTTCTATCATTTGTTACATATCAAAGTTGCAATTTATGTTTTAATATTTATTGTAAACTATTTGTAACTTGTATTATCATCCTAGCCTTTTTTTAACTTTATTGTATCAATATAGTCTAGACATGTTAATAGAAATGGAAACGTTTAACATACATTTGCGCAACAAACAGCTTGTTTTATTAACATATAAAATTAGTTTTTATGTACACTATTTGTTAATGTTAATAATGACATATATAAATTATATTTGCAATTTTCTACATTTGTATAAAAACAAAATTGTTTTGTAATCATATAGATTAATATTTATTCACAGACATTATAAAACTATAAGATATCACATGACTGGAAAACAATCCAAAAACAGTTTACTGTGATATAGCTAATGCGACATAGGGATCTTTCCAAAAACAAAAGTGTACGCCCTTTTTTATCAAGTTTACAGATACATTGTTTATAACAGCGCTTATAACGGAAAGTTTTACTATTTACATATTGCCCACAGTGAAAGTGGGCAATATGGTCACGAATCAGTAGATCAGTGTCTGTCGAAGGTAGCTTTCCGAAGGTTGTAAAAGCCTGTCGGAAGAGGGTTAATGATATCAGAAAGAGCATCAAGAAAAAGGTATGCAGAGAAACTTTTTTTATTCTCTATATATTTCGTATAGTTAGAATTACAATCATTTTGCTCTAGGTTACTTTTTTAAACAGTGAAGTAAACATTTTTAAAAATAAGATAAGAATTTCAAAGTTAATAATAATAATCGAATTTCAATGTTATAAACAAATTGAAATTGTTCATTTGAAATTATTATTTTAATGCTAAACATAGGAGGTACAGAAGCTAAATTATTATAAATTGAGAAATGACTCTAATATGAGTGCATTTATGTACATTTTTTCATGTGTTTCATATATATTACATTGCGTTAAAGCACGAGAAGTTACCCTGTAGTGAATACCAATGTATGAAATACAAGCCTTTAAAGAAAATATATATATTTATATTTATATATATTATTTTTTTCCATTTTTTTTATATATGGTCATTGAAAGGATTGACATTACTTAAATTAAATTAAAATCTATTGACCAGGATGCATAACTAGCAAACATAGAAAAAAATTGTGAAATTTATTGATGAAACATAGTGCACAGATAAACAAAACGTATTTAAAAATTAAATAATAAATTGATTCTAATCTACATTTTTGTCTAAACAGGTGTTAGAGCATTGCTCCAGACTATGCAAGACAGTTGAATCTCATTATACGATGGTAGTTATAAAAGAATGTAATACTTATTATTTATTTTTTTTAAATATATTTTTTTATTGAGGTTTTGAAAGTAATACAACAAACGCGAAATGCCATGAAATATAGATATCATCTTGTACAACAAACAGATATAAATGGATTATATCAAGAGCAATACATTAAATCTAAATGGCTAGATAACTGGAACCTCTATTTTATATTGGAATAACTTCTGATATGAGTTCCTCCATGAAAACAAAGGGTTACTTTTGAACCCAACAAAGCTGATGAACACTGAGAGAGGAAATTAGCATTGAGAGTGGTCACTTTTGGACCTAGTATTTAAGAAAGTAAGATGGGAAAAGTCAGCAGGCCATTGCTGATTTAGAGAGGTGAAAAGGGAGGGGGGAAGAAAATATAAGAAGAAGGAAAGAACAGGAGAAATGGGGGGGGGGGGAGGTTGGGCTCCTATTAGAGATGCGTGTTATCGGAGGCTAAGGGAATATGAAGTGAGGTAGGGGGTTAATGAAGCCCACTAAGGAGAGACATTATGAAGACTAATGGCTCATGCTGGGTCTGGGGCTAAGGGTATCTGCATTGTCTGTGTGGGGACTAGCAAAGTGCAATTATTAGTTATTAAGTGAAACCAGAGCATGAACCAATATCTTGTTAAATTATGCTAAAGGCAACTCTGGAAGGAATACCCAATATCTAATATGGAGGTTATAGTCAGTGACAGGGGGTTCTCTAAGATAGGGTATGTGAGGGAGTTTTTTATTAAAATATACCTTTTTTTTTTTTCCCCTTTTATAATTAGCTCTGAAATAGGAGACAACTAGTGAGGAAGCTTATGCAGTGAGCATGAGAGGAATTCTAAAGCTAATCCTTGTCTGCAGAATAATAGTTTGTGTCTTCATGTTAGTTTATTTAAGTATCATAGCTTCAAAGACAAGGGTAAATTCATAGTCATCATAACATGGTGTCATGAGCGCTTCCGTTCATCGCCGTGTCGCCGCGGCTCCCGGAACTCCTCTGTGTCTCTGACGTCATGTTGCTTAGCAACATGACGCTTTCTCTCACACCCCTCTGATGACGGTTACGCTCCTGCCCTTTAAATCTCGGCGGGAGATCTGAATCTGGGCCCGTTTGTTTGTTTCCCTGGATTGTGAGTACCATATCAGTTTTATTCTTCTGTGTACCGACTTCTGCCTGCCTGACCAAGCCTCTTGCCTAATCCCTACTTGCTGATATTTGGACATTGACTTCTGCCTGCCTGACCTTGCCTGTAGCTATTACCCTTTTGCTGACACTTGGATGCCGACTTCTGCTTGCCTGACCCTGTCTTTTGCCTATACCTTTTGCTGATATTTGGATGCCGACTTCTGCCTGCCTGACCTTGCTTTGGCCTTTACCTTTAAACCTATTCTTTGTTAAACAAGACCTGCTTAAAGGGACATTTTACTTTTACAAGCTGCAAAAGAGAACTTTGCCTTTCTGTTTGTTATACACCTGCTTAAAAGGGACATTTACTTTTACAAGCTGCAAAAGAGAACTTTGCCTTTCTGTTTGTTATACACCTGCTTAAAAGGGACATTTACTTTTACAAGCTGCAAAAGAGAACTTTGCCTTTCTGTTTGTTATAAACCTGCTTAAAGGGACATTATACTTTTACAAGCTGCAAAAGAGAACTTTGCCTTTCTGTTTGTTATACACCTGCTTAAAAGGGACATTTACTTTTACAAGCTGCAAAAGAGAACTTTGCCTTTCTGTTTGTTATAAACCTGCTTAAAGGGACATTATACTTTTACAAGCTGCAAAAGAGAACTTTTCCTTTGTTTTACAAGCCTGCTAAAGAGGACCTTTTTCAGAAGCTTCAAAGTAAGAGCATTTCCTTTTTGTTCTTTGTACTACTTAAAGGGACGTTTTATCCTTTGTGGCTTTCCTGCATTCTGGAACAATATTCATTTTTGTTATCTTCTAATCTGCTTCCTGAGTGGGTCACGTCCTGGATATTTCTCAGTGTGCTAGCGTGTGCTTTCAATTCACGCTAGCAGTTGGGTTACATCCCGGATTGATTCCAGAGCGGCTGACATTACAAACGGGCCATAAAAATGGACCCCACTGAATTATCTATGGCCGTGGCTCACCAGGGACAGCTCTTGGGTTCTCATGCCACTCACTTGCAGTCTCTGGACACTAAACTTGATCAAATTACTGCTCTATTACAAAATTTGGTTGCTACCACACCTCCCAATCCTAATCCCAATCCAAATCCGATTGAGGCATTACCTCCTCCGATTCCTAACAATCAGTCTCAGGTACAACTAAGTCCCAGGATTCCTCTTCCGGATAAATATGATGGGAATCCTGAAGAATGTAGAGGCTTTTTGAATCAATGCCGTCTTCATTTCCGAAATAGCCCTACTCTCTTTGCTACTGCCTCTTCTAGAATCACGTTTCTTATTTCCTTAATGAAAGGAAAAGCCTTGGCTTGGGTGTCACCTTTGCTAGAAAAGAATGATCCTATACTGTTGGATGTTGATACATTTCTATCTACATTCTCAAACGTATTCGATAAACCTGGAAGGTCATCCGCTGCTGAAGCAACTCTCCTGGATTTACGTCAAGGAAATCAACCAGTCTCTCAATATGCAATTGAGTTCCGCACCCTTGCCTCTGAAACCACTTGGAATCAGGGAGCACTCAGAGCCGCTTTCCGTAAAGGACTTTCTGAGCGTCTCAAGGATGAATTGGTGTATCGTGAACTTCCAGAGTCCTTAGAAGCCTTAATAAATCTCTGTATCTGTCTCGACGCCAGGTTTCGTGAACGCCAACAAGAAAAGGATAGAACACAGAGGACTGCCACTCGAACTCCTTTTCGTTTAGCTCCTCGTTTTTCTAGTCCAGTCACTCCAGCCTCTCCTACTACTGATCAGGCTGAACCCATGGAAGTAGGAAGTATAAAATTAACTGAGACTGAACGCTTAAGAAGACGGACTCTTGGCTTATGTCTGTACTGTGGCCTTAAAGGACATTTATTAAGGGATTGTCCTACTAGGCCAGTAAAAGCCAGGGCTTAACTCTAGTCCAGGGAACTGAGTTAAGCCAAAATAGTGGTCATTCCCTATACAAGAAACTCTTTGTTCCAGTAACTCTTCTAATTGGACAAAAGAAGATCTATACCCAAGCCCTAATTGATTCTGGTGCTGGAGGTGTGTTCATTGACTCTACATTTGTTTCTACTCATTCTATACCCTTACTAAAGAAGGAGTATTCCATTTCAGTCTCTACGGTCAGTGGAGATCCTTTGGGTTCTGGATACATTCAGTTTTCTACTCAACCCTTAATCCTCACCGTAGGAATACTTCATTCTGAGACAATTTGTTTCGATGTCATTCCCACTCCGCAATTTCCCATTATCTTGGGATTACCCTGGCTCCAGATTCACAATCCCATTTTTTCTTGGACTTTCGGTGAACTCACTTCCTGGGGATCTACATGCCAGACTAAATGTCTTCAAGAGATTACTAAGTTACCACTCACTATTGCTCTCACAGTTGAAACTCCGGAATCCTTACCTATGCATTACCATGACTTTGTGGATGTCTTCTCCAAAAAAGAAGCGGAACGTCTTCCTCCTCATCGCCCTTTTGATTGTCCCATTGACCTCCTTCCTGGGGCTGCCTATCCTCGAGGCAAAACATATCCACTTTCTAAACCAGAAAACATGGCTCTGGAAGAATATATAAAAGACAATCTGGCTAGAGGATTTATTCGACCCTCCTCTTCCCCTGTAGGGGCTGGTTTCTTTTTTGTGGGAAAAAAGGATGGCGGATTAAGACCCTGTATTGATTATCGTGGATTGAATCAGATTACCATCAAGAACAGTTATCCTCTGCCCCTTATTCCTGAACTTTTTACTTATCTTCAGGGAGCCACCATTTTCACCAAACTCGACCTACGTGGTGCATACAACTTGATCCGTATACGCAAAGGAGATGAGTGGAAGACTGCCTTTAACACTCGATTTGGGCATTATGAATATTTGGTCATGCCCTTTGGGCTATGCAATGCTCCGGCGGTTTTCCAGCATTTTGTAAATGAGATCTTTCGTGATTTTTTGAATATTTTTGTTATCATATACCTGGACGACATCTTAATTTTTTCTCAGAACCACCAAGATCATGTGCACCACGTCAAGAAAGTACTTCAACGTCTAAGAGAATTCCATCTGTTTGCTAAACTGGAGAAATGTTCTTTCCATCAAAAAATCATACCCTTTCTGGGTTATGTAATATCGGCATCTGGATTCGAAATGGACCCTACTAAACTTTCTGCCATTTTGGATTGGCCTAGACCTGATTCTTTGAAGGCTTTACAACGTTTCCTAGGCTTCGCCAATTATTACAGAAAGTTCATCAAGAATTTTGCTACTATTACTTCTCCTCTTACTTCTCTCACAAGAAAAGGACAAAACTGTAAAGTATGGCCGTCTGAGGCTATAGAAGCTTTTGAATCTCTCAAAGAAGCTTTTTCCTCAGCTCCTATCCTTCGTCATCCAAATCCTGAGTTTCAATTTATTCTGGAGGTGGATGCTTCCTCTGTTGCTGCTGGAGCGGTTCTGTCTCAACGAATACCAGAGACTGGAAGGATTCATCCTGTTGCTTTTTTCTCTAAAAAATTCACTCCTTCCGAATTTAACTATGACGTAGGGAATAAAGAGTTGCTTGCCATCAAGATGGCATTGGATGAATGGAGACATTGGCTGGAAGGTACTTCTTTGCCATTTACTATACTTACTGATCATAAGAACCTTCTGTATCTCCAAACAGCCAAACGACTAAATTCCAGGCAAGCACGCTGGTCCTTATTCTTCTCTCGGTTTCACTATAATTTGTCTTACATACCTGGTTCAAAAAATATTAAAGCAGACGCACTTTCCAGACAATTTCAAGATACCCCAGTTCCTGAGTCTGGTACCATTCTCCAACCTCATGAAGTCATTGCCCAGTTAACAACTTCTTGGTTACAAGAATTACAGTCCGCTCAAGAGCGTCTTCCTTTGTCCTGTAAACCTCCCAATGGTTTACTCTTTGTTCCTGAACGCCTTCGTTCCAAGATTTTATTTTGGGCTCATGATAGTCCCCTTTCTGGACATCCTGGCATCAGTATTACCACTCGAAACCTCAAACAACATGTCTGGTGGCCTACACTCTCTCAAGATGTGAAGGATTACGTCTCAGTATGCACACAATGTGCCATGAACAAAACTCCACGCCAACTTCCTTCAGGATTACTCCAACCATTGCCTATACCTCACCAGCCTTGGACTCATGTATCCATGGACTTTATTACCGATCTTCCCTTGTCCACTGGGAACAATACTATCTGGGTGGTGGTCGACAGGTTCACTAAGACGGCTCATTTTGTACCCTTGCCAGGATTACCATCTGCCAAAAGACTCTCTGAACTTTTTATTCTACATATTGTAAGAATCCATGGATTTCCTCTTGATATTGTTTCAGATAGAGGGGTACAATTCGTTTCTCGATTTTGGAGGTCACTTTGTAAACATTTTGGTACTACTATATCTCTCTCTACTTCTCACCACCCACAATCGAATGGTCAGACTGAAAGAGTAAACCAGTGTCTTGAAACATATCTTAGACATTATGTGGATCATTATCATTCTAACTGGACTTCTTACCTTCCTTTGGCTGAATTGGCCCATAATGCCCGGTACAATTCCTCCCTTCAGACTTCTCCTTTTCATGCAGCTTACGGATATCAGCCTAGGACGTTCCCTTTGCATACTTCCTCCACAGTGAATCCTGCTTCTGATCTTACAGCCCGAAGATTAACTCGACATTGGCAGAAGATACATCGTATTCTTTCTGTAACTTCTAGACGTTACAAGTTCTTTTCGGATCTTCGACGGAAAAAGGCTCCCAAATATCGCCCTGGTGATAAAGTTTGGATTTCCTCTCGATTTCTTCGCCTGAAACAACCTTCTAACAAATTGGGACCACGATATGTGGGTCCTTTCCGAATACTGGGTCAGGTATGTTCCACTGCTTATCGGGTAGCTTTACCCAAGTCTCTCAAAGTCCATCCGGTATTCCATGTTTCTCTTTTAAAACCTGTGATGATTAACAGGTATTCTAAGCCTTTTTCTAAACCTCCACCGTTATTGGTGCATGGACATCCTGAGTTTGAGATCAGCCATATTCTAGATTCCAAATTGCGGGGCAAGAAATTGTATTATCTCATTCATTGGAAGGGTTATCCAGTCACGGAACGTTCTTGGGAACCTGCTCATCAAGTAAATGCTCCAATATTGGTCAAGACCTTCCACAAGACTCATCCTGATAGACCTGGTCCTGTCCCCCGGAGGGGCCCTTGAGGAGGGGGTACTGTCATGAGCGCTTCCGTTCATCGCCGTGTCGCCGCGGCTCCCGGAACTCCTCTGTGTCTCTGACGTCATGTTGCTTAGCAACATGACGCTTTCTCTCACACCCCTCTGATGACGGTTACGCTCCTGCCCTTTAAATCTCGGCGGGAGATCTGAATCTGGGCCCGTTTGTTTGTTTCCCTGGATTGTGAGTACCATATCAGTTTTATTCTTCTGTGTACCGACTTCTGCCTGCCTGACCAAGCCTCTTGCCTAATCCCTACTTGCTGATATTTGGACATTGACTTCTGCCTGCCTGACCTTGCCTGTAGCTATTACCCTTTTGCTGACACTTGGATGCCGACTTCTGCTTGCCTGACCCTGTCTTTTGCCTATACCTTTTGCTGATATTTGGATGCCGACTTCTGCCTGCCTGACCTTGCTTTGGCCTTTACCTTTAAACCTATTCTTTGTTAAACAAGACCTGCTTAAAGGGACATTTTACTTTTACAAGCTGCAAAAGAGAACTTTGCCTTTCTGTTTGTTATACACCTGCTTAAAAGGGACATTTACTTTTACAAGCTGCAAAAGAGAACTTTGCCTTTCTGTTTGTTATACACCTGCTTAAAAGGGACATTTACTTTTACAAGCTGCAAAAGAGAACTTTGCCTTTCTGTTTGTTATAAACCTGCTTAAAGGGACATTATACTTTTACAAGCTGCAAAAGAGAACTTTGCCTTTCTGTTTGTTATACACCTGCTTAAAAGGGACATTTACTTTTACAAGCTGCAAAAGAGAACTTTGCCTTTCTGTTTGTTATAAACCTGCTTAAAGGGACATTATACTTTTACAAGCTGCAAAAGAGAACTTTTCCTTTGTTTTACAAGCCTGCTAAAGAGGACCTTTTTCAGAAGCTTCAAAGTAAGAGCATTTCCTTTTTGTTCTTTGTACTACTTAAAGGGACGTTTTATCCTTTGTGGCTTTCCTGCATTCTGGAACAATATTCATTTTTGTTATCTTCTAATCTGCTTCCTGAGTGGGTCACGTCCTGGATATTTCTCAGTGTGCTAGCGTGTGCTTTCAATTCACGCTAGCAGTTGGGTTACATCCCGGATTGATTCCAGAGCGGCTGACACATGGTTTCTATAAACATAGTAAGGGTTCCATCTAACACTGTTTTTACATCAAAGATTCAGAATTCTTTTCAATTAAAGTACAATATTTTAGTTTAATAATATGTTGAACAATCCTATCTATAAAACTAAAACATCACTATCTCGCATGAACTAGGAATAAGCTAACAGTGCAGTAATAGAGTGTCCCAACAATGTTACAGTCTACAAAATAATAGAGAGCCTTATAACAAAAATCTCAACTATGCATTCATTCTCAAATTACTGAGCCTACAACCCACAAGGAGTGATCATGTAAACAGGAAACAGTCATTAGTGAACAAACTAAGGCCCAGAGTTTTATATGTGTAAATAGTGGTGTTTAACCTATTCTAGAGTTTGAGTGAGTAGATTAGAATAATGTCAAAGTGATAATGTGGTTCTATAACACTTCTAGAACCTATATTTATGTCGCTGGGTAGGTGACAAAGTCCTGGTTGAAGTAGTCTACTGACCTATGTTCCATCTCCCACAAAGGCAAGACCAGTGCAGTGGCCAGCTTCCATATTACTCCCTGGGTCCCAAATCGACCTCCTTGACACAGACAGGAGAGAGAGGATCGGCTTTTTTGCAGGCAGGGCCTGGGAGTGAAAACTATATGTCTGGTGGAGTCTCCCGTACCAGGTGGTGGCTTTGGTGGGCTGCTGAGGTATGTCGCACCAGCACTTAACAAAATGAGGGGTAGTTTGGACTGTGGTGCTTTCGCTAGAAAACTTGCTGTCCATAGCCTTGTGGACTGAAATATGCCCTAAATATGTTGCGCTCCCTTTAACGCCAGGCTCTGCTGCCGCAATATATAGAGCTCCAGCAGACACCTTGTAGAAGGGTCTGCTGGCCGTCTGCCGTAAACTGTGAACTTTTTGTAATCCGCAGTGCTGTATATGTGACCACTCCGGGTGTCCTGCGGGGTGCTGTTCTGATCCTGTGGATATGTAGAAAGGCTGTGAGGCACTGTTTCGCTTTCCAACGCCTGTCTGGTCTGCTATTTCCAAGCTGGGGCTTCCTTTATCTATCAGGTCAGTCTGGCAATCTTCTTCTGAAGCTCGGGGTGGGTCTTCCATCAGTTGCGCCGAGTCCGGTTTTCCCAGACCGGCTACTTCTACCACCTCCTCTAATAGCACTGTATGTTGAAGTGGGTTCATAGCGGCCCTCAATTCTGCGACAAGCACTTGCTGATGCGAGTCTAGAGAGCGCATAAGTTCTTGCAGCGCTGAGAGTATTTGTTCCTCCATTGAGAAATTGAGGTGACAGTGATAGCGTAGGGGCTGTATCTGTGTCAGAAGAGAAAATGCGTAGATATCCCCAGGGATGTTGGCCTACCTCGAGTTGCGGTCTCAGCAAGTAGTAGGCCTTTGGACAGTTATTGCGGGGATTGTCATGTACCGATGTCTCAGTTCATGCAGCCTCTGTTCTAATGTATATTAGGAGCAAGATAAAGGAATAAATTGATGCCAAAAGTACCCTAAATTTATATATTAGTGATCAAACATTAGGAGCTCAGTTATGGCACGTCTGGCTGCTTCGGCTGCTAGCTCCACCCCCGTAATACTTATTATTTATACAATATAGGTTGTTACTAAATTAATTTTAATTTCTTAAAAAAGATGAACAGGTAGACATAACATTGGAACCATTAATCAAGAAGATGAGGCTGAGACACAAATAGAGGGACACACACTGGAGGGACCAACCCCTCCCGAATTAAATACACCAGAGAATCCAATGGTCAATGAATCTGACATTGAGGAAACAGATGAAGACGTCATACGGCCACAAGTAACAGATAGACTCAATGACATTCAGACACTGACAGATATGGCTTTGTCATTTAGAAATGAACAAAGTGTTGTTGTTTTTTAAGGATTTACTGCAATTTCAAAAAGAAAGGAATCTTATTCTGCGACGTGATTCTGAAATAAAGAGTGATTATTATTAAAAAAAAAAAAACAGAAATAATGAATCGTAGATCGCAAAATTAATAAAAAGAATTTTTTTTGGATGTAAATAGTTAAGAAAGTATTGTTACTTTGTTGTCTTTGACTTTATTTAATATTTTTTGTTTGAAAGTTCTATTTATGTCAATATTTTTTTTTGTTTTTACATTATTTATAGAACATAAATACAGTATTCTTCCATTTGCAACATTGTTAATTACCTTTTAATACCATTGTAAAATCAGATCAAATTTTTATTATTCACATTAATGAGTCAAGGTAACAACATATAACATATAGCACACAGAAAATTAAAATGTATTGAAAACATGGAAAAAAAAAAGAAAAGAGGAATGAACATTCTTTTAAAATAAGACAAATCCAGTGTGATGCCATGTTTTCTGAAAGAAATAAAAAAACAAAGTATTAGTAATTTAAAAACTTTAAAAAATAATTATATATATATAAAAAAAACAACAACACAGGGGTATGCTTCCAGGCAGCGACCAAGATGGCCGACATACTTTGAAGCTGTGTGGACCCACTGATAATTTTGCTGCATATCAGTGATTGGGTCCTCCATCCATGCTAAAGAACTACATCCCTACACTTATCTAACTCTGTGGAACAGATTGGTGTGCTTGGGTGGCTCTATTACCTGCTTTGAAGTACCGGAACGGTGGGCCTGGGGCAACGGCACTGAGATGTCTGAGGCCTCCACCTAACCCCCCCGGGTGAATCCGGGTAAGAACAGACGCAAGCTGTTAACTGGGGAAGTCATACTAACCAAGGGACACTAAATATTGGATCACCTCTCGGATACTTCAGACCTGAAGATTGTATTTACGGACCTTCAGTGTCTGCAAGCTTAGCACAAAGAGATTATCATGATGTCTTCCTGCCACAGTGAGAGGGTCATAGCTGCAGTTGACCGGTGCGAGAGAGAGACGCAAACGATTCTAGCGGAACACTTTGCTAGACTCCAGCAGGACCTGCTTGATTTACTGGGTCCACACCTGGAAGGTACCGTGTTACTGAAAGATCCCAGTGCAGTGAAAGCCTCTCAGGAGGTGAATGAGGGGGAGCTGGGAGAGCCGCTGCCGGCTCCGCTCTATTTGGAAGACACGCTGAGGCGAATAGCTACGCAAAAATAGAAAGGTACCACACAGCCCAACAAAACATCAGATGCTTCATTGGACTTACCTTCACCGCTCGACTATGGAGAAACAAGTTGGGACTCACAAGCGAGGGGTGCTGAGGTGCGCTGGTGCCTAGGCCCTACCCTCTCTCTGTTAGAAAAATGCTGGGAGCTCCCACCACATCTCGATGGAAATCTGCCCACCAAACAACAAGATTTCACTGCTATCTGTCGGCTGCAATGGGGGAACGCAGCAGACGATAGAGACTGGAACTTTTTATCTGAAAGGTTTGCTGGAAATTTACACCAAAGAATAGGTGTGGGCTAGAAAAGAGTTTTGAGCTGCTTAGCGAGTCAGATTTTGAGAAGGCCTCTAACACTGTCTAAAATTTTTGACAAGTAATACCCATCGCAGGAGTCTCCTTATTTTATGACGACTGTGCCCAGTCTGATTTTGTGCAAACTCACCCTACCATTATTCACTTTCCATGATGTATACCTTTTATTTATTCATCCGTGATATTTTATTAGGATGCAGTGGTCATTGGGTTATAATAATGCTTACTTAGGTATATCAGCTATGCTCATTTGGGGAGTCATGAAGGTTCTTTGTTAAGATGTGTCTAGTAATGCACATAGCAATAATCTGCTTACTTTATTTCGACTGTGCCCAGTTTGATTCTATCCAAATTCTTCCTACCATAGTTTATATCTCATATTGTAAATGTTATGTCCATGCATTTGTGTTTTTTTTTTTTCTTTTATTAGGAAAAGTGGCCATTAGATTACAATATTGTATAAGACCTAGATGTATTAGCTATGCTCATTTGGGAAATTGTACACTTCGTTAAGGTTCTTTGTTAATATGAAATGTAGATAGCTAACTATACCGCCATAGCCTACAATGTTCCAACCGTCAATGGGGTACAGCTGACTCCTAGCTGCCATAATCTGGGACTCCCGGGCTGTCTGCGGCCGAGACGGCAAGGGAGTAGTTAAATTTTCTTTCCATGGGATTTTCATTGTAGCTGCATTTCCAACAGACATTATCTTTTATAGAATATTACAGATTTGGGGTTCCTGCATAGCATGCCTAGTTCAAACTCTTTCACCTGCCTTAAAGCTTAGTGGCTGATCTTCGTTATACCCACAATTGATATTAGCATCAGCGTAACTCACAGGTTGCTTAGTACCAAATTTTTATTTTTTTTATTTTTTAAAGATGTGTATCTGAGGTGAGACCCCCCACTTACTATTAGTTAATTGTTGATTATAATTTTCCCTACATTGATGACTTCCCCTTTAGGGTCCAAGAGTGGCCCATCTTATTCTTCACTACCCCCCCCCATAGTAGCAATAACTCTTTCATCGGTCCAAAAGTGGCCGCTTTTATTTTACTGGGGGTTACATAGAATCACTTGTTAATGATCCATCCAACTAAGCTATACATAACTCAGTTATACGAGTATATTTCACTTATCTATATAGTTCCAGGTCCAAGAGTGACCGTGTTGACCATTAGAGCACCTCCCTAAGTCTTTCAATCTACATGGGTCCATGAGTGGCCTGTTGAAACAATGGAGGTGCAACCTTTCTTTATATAAATATAAAATGAGGTTTCATTTATTCAGTTTAGTAATAGCCAATTGCATTGAGATGTCTTGTTGTGTAAACCAATTTAAGATGTGTCTAATGTATTACCTACTGAACTCTTTATTGTTGTTATTTTTATGTACAACCTCAATAAAAAATTGTTAAAAAACAAACAAAAAAACAACACTTACAGGACAAATATCTTTCAATTATTTCTAAACGATTTTGGACACCTGCCCTGGTAGTGTGCCTGCTTACAATGTCTTGTGGGACATACACATCTTCTGTGGCATCATTGGGACACTCCTCCTCTAAGTTGCCTTGCAAAATATCAATATTGTGCAACATGCATGTAACTAGAATGATATCATTACATTTTTCAGGAGAATATTGAAGGTCACCTCCAGAATGGTCCAACATTCTAAAACACATTTTTAACACTCCAAATGTTCTCTCTTTTGCACTTCTTGTTCTACGATGAGATTCGTTAAATTTAATTTCTCCTCGTTGGGATTGGGGTAAACAGCCAAGGTCTGCATGGATAACCACTATCACCTAAACAATTTTTAAACAAATTAAAGTTATTTGCACATTTGAAATAATTGAAATCTAGAATTAACTATGAACAAGTACTTCTTAAGTGAAATATAATATTGATTGATGGAAGTTGAAAAATCAATTTCAGTGAACGTAAGGAGATTTGAAAATAGCATAAAAAAAGTTATACCGATACAATTTGTTACATGATCATTTATACATTTACCTCATTTAATTTAGAAATAAAAAATTGAAAATAATATCAGATTGTTTGAGAATGTGGAAATCATGGCATGAACCTGGAAATCATAAACAAACAGCCCAAATTCTAAGGTTAGCATCACACACAGCCTGTACATTTAGTGAATGAAAGCTTTTCTGGTTCCTATATTGCTCCCCCCTTAAGGATGGTGATCTAAGAGCAATATGGGTGCAATCAATAGCACCAAGAACATCGGGCATACCAGCTACTTGGTAAAATGATGACTTTACTGTATGCCATTCATGCACATTCCTGGGAACATAAATAAACTTTGAGAGATGCTTGAGAATAGATTTCAAAACAATCCTTAAATGGCGGCAAAGTGAAGGCTGAATTATGCCCACCACATCACTAGATACACCCTGAAATAAACCGGTTGCCAAAAAATGGAAAACTGCTAGTAATTTTAACAATCCTGGGATTGCCCTAGTTCTTCTAGTTCTAAGATCAATGTCATTATTAATAAGAGAATAAATATTTTGTATGCTCTCACGATTTAGCCGAAATATGCGCTTAATTTCCTTATCAGACAATGCATCAAGTCCACAACGGGGTAGAAACAATCTTGGAACTCTATATATCTATTTAGACGAGCTTCAGGGAACCGTGCCAAGGAAATAGCAGCCAAAATCAAGAAGAACTCCATCTTCTCTGAAGAAAGTAAAGGAGTAAATTCAATGTTCTCCACAATGGTTATGGAGTACTTTCACTGTCTTATTTATAGGAGAATTTTAGGTTGGCGCAAAATAATGATAAATATGAATTTTGGCGTTTACTTAGGAGTATTTCGGAAAATACAACTTTATTTAAGCATTTCTACTCTATATTTGGCGCACATGTGCGCCTTGGTGAGAGAGACTAGGGTGGGAGAATTTTGCAGTCGTATTTGATCATTTCCGGGCGTAAATTGACTTGATAAATCGGAGAATAAATCCGACAGCGTATTTATAGGCGCAAAAGTAGGAGAATTATGATGATAAATAGAGCCCTATGAGAACAGACTATAATTTTTTTTTTTTAAAACCCACTTAAATTCATAAAGAAACACTTCTTTAAAATTAATCTTTTATAGAAAAAGTAAAGTTTGTATTGATATTAAACAAGAAAAAAACAGTAATTATATATAATAAATATATAAATATTATAATTATATTATTATAAAAAAATAGTAATTGTAATATAACACAAGTGCAAAAAAAACAACTGTGAAAATTCATAAAAACACATAGTAAACATTTGTATTCTTAAAACCGAATGAAGGACTAGATTACAAGTGGAGCGCTAAATTATTGCGCGCCCACAAGCGGGCAAATAACATTACAAGTGGCTGGTTATTGCTACCGCGAGCTTGCGGCAGCAATTAGCGCTCAGAAAATTAACCAAAGGCCAGACCAATTACCCCCAAACTTAAGTGTTAGTTTTCTTTTTTTCTTTTTTCCCCCACAAAAACTGCACGTTGTGGTTTTTGCTGGCTAAAGTCAGTGGCTGTGGGGTGTTAGAAAAAATCGCCACTGAAAAGTGCCTTTACATTGTTGTCTAGGGGAACTGTGTGTAAATATATATAACTATATATATTTATGTGGTAATATACAGTATGTATATACACATATTAAACACATACATATATATTTATATAAGCATATACATATACTGTACATTTGCTCACAGCATGAGAACATTGGAGCCTATGGAAGCGCCCTCTCGTTAACACAATGCTTCCATGCAATGATGCAATGCGAATGCGAGGTCACGTTTGCATTGCATCGCACCTGCAATACCAGCTCACATTTGCGTTCGCTGGTATTATAAAGTAGAGTGTAAATATTTAATATTTAATATTTAGAAAAAGCAATATTTTGCGCTCCACTTATAATCTGGCCCTAAATTCATAATGTAATAGTTCTTCAAAATGTATATTTTATGGAAAAAGTAAAATCTGTATTGATATTACAAAGGAAAAAATGCACACAGTAGAAACCTTAACAATACTACACAGTAAGTGAAGAGAAAAAAAGCACTGTAAAAATGAATCAAATCTTGCAGTAAAAATCTGTATACTTAAAACCCATTTAAATTCATAATGAAATAGTTTTTGAAGATTAGTATTTTATGCAACAAGTAACATTTGTATTACTATTACAAAGGAAGAAAATATACGCAATAGAACCCGTAATAATACTGTACAGCAAGTACAAAAACACGGTGGAATTCATACTTATTACACCAAATTCAAAGTGTTTTTCTTAATGTAAAATGAGCTTCCCTGCCTCTGCTATTGGGCCCAACTGGGGGGTTCCATGGAGATAGCTGAAAATTCTCTGTGAGGTCTGGTGTATTCTCTAAACTTGTTCACCCTGCAGATCTCACTGTTTTATCTGGCAAACTGAAAGTTCTTGAGATTATTAAAAAAATAATATATATATACTGTACATAGATATGGATACACAACTGTAGGATACTATTCTACTGCAAGCAGAGTAATCTGATTTAAATTGGCTAAAGGATTTATTATTTAAAGTATGCCACGTTCTCGCTGCTAACTTTGATCTCTCCAGTACAGTTTCCCTTTCCAGTGAGCGCTGCTACTTTCTATGGGAGATGTCTGGCAACTCGTAGGGAAAGCTGCTTTTCTTTTTAGAGAATTCCCAGGGAGCGGCTCCTGGGAGTGTCAACATTGTTTTTCCTATCTGCTCTGGGGATTGTTGGTTAATCACCCTTATGTGGACTTACTTTTTAGTTCTCATTTACGCTAAGGTATAAATTGAGTAGTTACAATGTAATGCATGTTAACTCTTTGGCAGGCAAGGGGTTGTGGTTTTCTATTTTTTTAGTTGTCATACTCTTTCTGATCGGCATGATTGACACCCCCTGCTAGCGGCTGATTGGTGGCGAATATGCAGGGTGGCGGCATTGTGCAATGCTTGTGAAATGCTTGTGCAATGTTAAATGCCAACATTTAGCGATGTCAGGGGACATGATTCGCTAAAGCGAATCATATCCGCCCGGCATATAATAAATTTACCCACAAGCCTTTTTTCCCCTTGAAATAAGAGAACAGTGTTACTGAGCATTCGGGGTATTGTATTATGGTGCTTCTCAAATACGCCATACAGATGTTTTGTATAATCATTGCGTAAGTGCTGAGATTTATCCACACATTAGCAGTGGTGGAGCTTGCCCAGATTCTGTTAAATAATAATGGATTTTAGTATTTCTTTTTTTTATAAGCATTTGCTTTAATTTTCAATTATGTAATTAAGCTACAGAGATATTTACTTCCTGATTGTTGCATATTAAACTACTCTCACATCAACATTATAATGATCATTATCCTAAATCTTTTTGTGGTGCCGCCAATGTTTGCTACAAGATACATATAAAGAATGGATTGCGGTGCTGGCAAGATTTAAGTTTTTTTTTTTATTGAAGATTTTGAAGTACTTTTAAATAATAATAATAATGTTAAAACATATACTGAATAAATATGAAGACTCTTTTAAACTGAAGATGACATCGTGGACATCCTTATTGAGGTGATACATTTTCTCCATTACATAGCTTTTGATCCATAATTCACCTGGAAATAAAGTCTGGTACAAGTCAGAGTATAATATAAGGGAGTATTATGCTGTCTCTATATTGTTTTAGAACAGACCTCGTAGTCATTACTAGAGATGTGCACAGGAGAAAAATGAATTTTGTCCGAAAAAATTCATTTCAGATTTTTCCTAACGTTTGGGTTTGCTGAATTACATTCACGTGGGTGTTTGTTTTGGCCACATATTGTATTTTGATTTGTTACATTTATTTCCGATGGGAATAATAAATATATACAACTAATTTAAACAAAAATCTTACATTATAGAATCAGAGCAACTAAAATAAGCTATCTTTCAATGGTAACAGAACATACAACTCAAATTTAAATCAGTTACTAGTTTACAGAGGCACAGAAGTCACCCAACTGCACATACCAAGAGCTCTAGTCAAAGTGATGAAAATGCCTGAGCATCCCCTAGTCTTTCACATCCCTATGCTGGGTTAAGGCTTGATTGGACAAGTTTGTATGACTAAAATCCAACATTTAGTGCGTGACTGGCTGTCCCTAACATCAATCATAATAATACCCTGTACATCATTACAAACAAAGTAGCAGAGAAGCAAAACAAAATTGCTTCTTCTTCCACTCCCTTCACCTTTTTTGGTGCCAAAAGGCACAAACAAATAATTTGTTCTTCATCCGTTTCATCCAATAACGTATTCAGCTGTTCTTGTATAGGACAACTTGCCTAATCAGCATACATTTGGACAAATTTGTACGAAGTTGAATGCACATCTCTAGTCAATACTTAATTTGTAGATGGATGGTTTGGCTCTGGTTTAAGGTTTTAGTAATTTCTCATTTTTAAGATCTTGGTTTTTACTTATTCCTACCTTGTGTGTTTCAATGTCATTTAGCCCTACTTATCTGTCACCTTGACCTGCTAGAACAGATGACAGTAAAAAAATAATTGTCTTGTAAATGAATGGCGGTTGAGACTTTTGAGTATTGGAAATACTAATAATCATTGGGGTTACTAAGCATCCCATAGAACTGCAGCTAGACACCAAACTAATAGTGGATTGAGTAGGTTGAAAAGTAGATTTTTATAACATTGTGATTTCATAGGTTATGACATAATGAGGCCCTGTTTCTTGAAAATCGTAGCTTGTATTTTATTTAAAGTATCCCCGTTCTTTATTTGGTGTAAGGTTGTTTACAGATGTACAATATATAATATATTACACTATAGAAGGCAAAATACTTGTAGCTGTCTAAAGGACCTTTTAACATTTCCTGTGGGCCCTTTGGCAACAATACTGCCACAGGTTCACTTCTGATTCTCAAAACACACATATTGCTGTTTTTATCACAAATCAAGTCTGTAAACATATGAGTTCCAGCTGCGCTAAATGTAATGCACTGCTCCTTCTGTGTCGCACTGCGCAGGACCTCCTCATAATATCCAATCACAGGCAGGAGATAGAACTCCCTGGATTTCTTGCTGTGCTATACTTTTTCAACTTGGCGTGACCGGCGGGGGTGTGTGTGTGTGTGTAAGGAGCAGGTTTGTATTTAGTTATTTAGTAGCCTCACACTCATTCCCTTCAAAATATTGCTAAAGAAACAATTGTATATAGGTAGTACTGTAATACATTGTAGATGTCTGGATCACTAATGGTAAAACCGTGGATTCAGTATTTGGTGTCTTAAAGACTACTAGATTCATAGTTGCCCGGTAGTTGGCCAGTTACATCTGTAGACAGGAAGACTGGGAGATGTGTAATCTGGCAGCGGGTCTAATAGTTTCCATCAAGTAGTAAAGAGCACCAAGGTTATTTTTAGATATCTGCAACAGCTTTAATGTGATATAAAATACACCCTTGTTACTTCTGCCTAAGTGTGCCCAGTGTTCCAGTGGGCGATATATGAGGAGCCAGTCAGAATTATGAGCTACTCAGATTTGACAAGCCTTGTTCTAATGATTTTAAATAGCCTTTCGGCACCTCCAGTTTGGGTCTGGGTTTATGTTGGGTCTTCTCAAGGGGGGATATATCATTTTAAGAGAGAGTAAAGTGAGGTTGCCAGAGAGGAAAGAACATGATATAGAGAGCTAGTTAACCAGGCAAATTACCAGAGACAGAAGAAACTGTCTCTCATGCTTTTACCTGACTTTGCTTGTTGTTTGCAGCTTTTTTATCTGCCTTTTTCTCACCTGTGTTCTCTCCTTGGCTTAAAGGGACAGTCTACCATAGAATTGTTATTGTTTTAAAAGATAGATAATCCCTTTATTACCCATTCCCCAGATTTGCATAACCAACATAGTTATATTAATATACTTTTTACCTTTGTGATTACCTTGTATCTAGGAACCTTCTTCCAGCCCCCTGATCACATGACTGTGACTGTTTAATAACTATTGTCTTAAATTTAGCATTTCTGTTTCTTTGTCTTAAAAAGAGATTTAAAAAGCATGTGATAAGAGGCAGCCCTCAAAGGCTTAGAAATTAGCATATGAGCCTACCTATGATTAGTTTAAACTAAGAATACCAAGAGAAAAAAGAAAATTTGATGATAAAAGTAAATTGGAAAGTTGATTAAAATTAAAAGTCCTATCTGAATAATGAAAGTTTTATTTATTCTAGTCCCTTTAAGCAGAGTGTGTAATGCTGCTCACTACACCAGGCTCCCTCTTATGGCCAAACTGGAGAACATCATCAGTGAGAGACAAGTTGCAGTCCCAGAATTATGAAGTCATCACTTACTTTTAAAAGTGCCTTAGTTCAGTCTGCCTTTGCCCTTGTGTTGTCTCTGACTTCTCTGTGAGTTCCTGTGTTCCTGATTCTGTGTATAACTTGGTTTGTTTGATGTGCCTTCTGGCTCCTGATCCCTGGCTTGTGCCTGACTCCGCTGATCTTTGTGTTCCTGACTACGGCTCGTCTGACTACTTTCTTTAGCTCTTGACCCAGCTCGTCTGAGTACCAGCCCAACTTTGACTCCTGGCTTGTCATTTGGCTTTTTGACTCATTATTTTTTGTTATTTTTTTAATAAAGGTGTTATTAATTTAGCATTACACGTCTCTGTAATGCTAATATGGAGGGACATCATTTCTCAAACAGGATAAATAAGTGAGAGGTCGAGAGAGGCTAAATCATTGATTAGAAAGAAAGACAACCACTTCATAGGATTCATACATTTGTCAAAAAGAAACCCAGGGGAGGTCACCCGCACCATAGATTACGATTTGAAACTTCCCAGAACCCACAACTTCTAGATTTGTACCCTGACTACTAATTATTCTACATACATTAATACATAAAATATGTAGCTGGCTCCTCAGTTTGCTAACTGTCATTTAGGTTTGGGGATAAATTGGTCAAGCCCTAGTTTAACTATTCCAAAGCAGATTTCAATATTTTGTGTTGTAATGTATTCCAACCCTTAAAGGGACAGTTGTTTTCGCCTTAAAGTGTTTCCAATTGCTCGTTATACCAGCTACAGAGTTTAAAATGTATGGGACATTGTTCCTTTAGGTTTATTTTTGTATATAAATAGCTTTTTCTGCTAATTGAAACCAAAACCCAATACAATGGGCTGATCTTGTAGTGAGAGAAAACCTCATAATCTTATCTATCTAATTATTTACACAAAGTCCTCCTTATCTTATTACTAATTACACAAAGGCCAATACATAGGGCCCCCGGTCCAATGAAACTTCACAGGGCTTTTTAAACCTCACAAGGACTGCCCTAGTAGAATTATCTTTTAAAAGGGGCAGTTCCTGTAAGTGGCGAGATGTCTCCTATAGAAAGTAAGAGAGCTTGCTGGAAAGGGAAACTTTGCTGGGTAGAGCGAAGTTAGCAGTGTAAACAAAGGTGAGGTCGCACAACGGTTCCAATAGAGAAAACAAAGGTTTATTTTTAAAATTCAACCTGTACAGATATGGATAGGTAGGTAGTCTACCTACCTATCCATGTCTGTCCAGGTTGAATTTTAAAAATAAACCTTTGTTTTCTCTATTGAAACCGTTGTGCAGCCTCACCTTTGTTTATGCTTACACTTCTCGCACTCTCAGGCCTTGCACCTTGCATGGATGTTAAACTGTATATCGAGGGCTGTGGCACACGTTGTTAGTTGGCGGGTGACATCATCAATCCCAAACACCGTTTTCTCCTAGGTCTCCGCAGGCTGTTGCGGCTGCATTCTCACCTCTCGAAGTTAGCAGTGAGCAGGGGCGCACTTTAAAATTAAACCCTGCATCAAAAGCAAATTACATTGTGCTGCTTTCTGTGCATAGCATCTTACTATCACCTCTATTTTCACATGCATGTGTTTCTCTATTAGGATATTAACTATTTTGCATATTTTGAAACTTTTAGAAAGAAAAAAACAGTGAGATCTGTAGGACAGAAATGTTTAGATAATTACGCTTGGAATTGAAAGACAATTTAGATAAAACAGCAATTATGCTATGTATTTTGCACTTATAAGTGCATGTTTTGTTTTTTAGAATACTTAAAGGGATAGTAACAACCTAAAAAAAAAATTATTATTCAAACAGAACATACAATTTTAAACAACTTTCCAATTTAATTCTATCATCAAATGTTCTTCATTCTCTTGTTATCCATTGCTGAAGGGACAGCATTGCACTACTGACAGGAATCTGAAAACATCTAGTTAGCCAATCACAGGAGACAAATGTGTGCAGGCACCAATTAGCAGCAGCTCCCACTAGTGTATGATATGTGCGTATTCATTTTTTAACAAGGGATACTAAGAGAACAAAGCACATTTGAAAATAGAAGTGAAATTAAAAGTGTCTTAAAATGACATGCTCTATCTGAATCATGCAAATTTCATTTTGACTTTCCTATCCCTTTAAATTACAATTTACGCTGTGCATATTTAATATGATTTATTCCTGTGTAATTTACATACAAATTTTACATTTTTGATCAAATACAATTTTTGGTGAATATTTTGTTACTATGTTTGATGCACCTTAACAATACAAGTTTTCCTGCATATTTTTGTGTCAGTGGTTCAATTATTCATTTTGTATGATTTTTAAATTATGATTTTCATTGTGCACTTTAGTAATATCTGCATCTCCCATATGAAAATGCAGTACATGCCCCTTAGCGAGATCCCCTGTTTTCTGTGACTTTAAAGAATTCCAAAAAGACAAAAAGCCCAGTCCAGCACTTCAGGCCACTGCACGCCAAACCAAGGACACCACAATGACCTTAAGAAATTCCAGAAACTCCAACAAGGATGGCAGCAACAATGTGGTACAGAAGATTTGTATTTTATTTATAGAATTTATAGAATTCCACCAGGGTAATAGAAGTACTGGCGAGCATTCTTAAATAATCTTGCTAGCTCAGAGACTTTTAGATAATCCATACTTTAGAGAGAATATTGGAAAATCAACATTTTAGTACCTCTCTGTCACAGCCCCCCACTGGGTGCATTCTTTTATCTAAACTTTCTTGTTTACATTTTTTTTTGTAACCTCTACTTAAAGAGACAGTCTAGTCAAAATTAAACTTTCACGTTTCTGATAGGGCTTGCAATTTTTTACACCTTTTCAAATTACTTTTATCATCAAATTTACTTTGTTCTCTTGGTGTAGACTCATATGTTAATTTCTAAGCTGTTAAACTGCCTCTTATCTTAGTGCATTTTGACACTTTTTGACAGACACAGCCAGTTCATGTGTGCCATATAAATGACATTGTACTCACTCCGTGGAGTTATTTAAGAGTCAGCACTGATTGGCTAAAATGTATGCCTGTCAAAAAAATACTAAGATAAGGGGCAGTCTTCAGAAGCTTAGATATAAGGTAATCACAGAGGTAAAAAGTGCATTAATATAACAGTGTTGGTTATGAAAATCTGGGGAATGGGTAATAAAGGGATTCTTTATATTTCTAAACAACAAAAGTCTGGAGTAGACTGTCCCTTTAAGTAGAGAAATGTCCAGTGCAATAGGCAAAATCAACAATTTTAAATGAGAAAATAAAGGTAATGGAGCTATTTGTAAACAGTTTATTAAACCCCAGTAGGTAAAATGAATAATTGGGAGCATATTTAACTGCTTAGGTTGTTGAGACGTTTTGGAGCCCCTATGGGAGCCAGTGGGTTAAATGTCTCATTGATTGACAGTGACAGCTGGCTGTTAAATTAGTATTTCTTACAATGTTTATAAGCAGAATTGTGTTGTGAGCAGAACGTCTTTCTTCATTAGACTCTATTATCCTTTAGAAAACGTTCTGTGCTGAGTGGAACACATCTGCAGCCGAGTTACAGTATCCCCAGTGGAGAGGGCTCGCGCTCATAGGTTCTCTTGTTGCTTATATTTTTAAGTGTCAGTCTGTGTGTAACCTTGGGAATTCAGTCATCTGTCCCTGAATTGCAACTGCTGTCAGTTTTCATCTCTGTAGTTTTATAAAATACAGCTGTAGTTTAGACACACACATTATCTATATATTGCTTCAACTGGCTGCCATTCCCCTGCTGGAAAATACATTGTTTATACCTTACCCCAATGGTTAAAGGGACACTGAATCCAAATTATTTCTTTCGTGATTCAGATAGAGCGTGCAGTTTTAAGCAACTTTCTAATTTACTCCTATTATCAATTTTTCTTCATTCTCTTAGTATCTTTATTTGAAAAGCAGGAATGTAAGTTTAGATGCCGGCCCATTTTTGGTGAACATCCTGGTTTGTTCTTGTTGATTTATGGATAAATTCACCCACCAATAAACAAGTGTTGTCCAGAGTCTGAACCAAAAATGTTCTGGCTCCTTAGCTTAGATGCCTTCTTTTTCAAATAAAAATAGCAAGAGAATGAAGAAAAATTGATAATAGGAGTAAATTAGAAAATTGCTTAAAATTGCATGCTCTATCTGAATCACAAAAGAAAAAATTTGGGTTCAGTGTCCCTTTAAGTTGGAGACTCTTTCCTAGGTGGTTTGAAAAACCTCAATTTGGTTGCAAAATCAATGCAAAGAACACAACATTTCACATATTAATGTTAGTGGCATTTGAATTAAAGGGACAGTATACACCAATTTTCATATAACTGCATGTAATAGACACTACTATAAAGAATAATATGCACAAATACTAATCTAAAAATCCAATATAAAACCTTTTAAAACTGTACTTAGAAGCTCCCAGTTTAGCACTGTTGAAAAGGTTAGGCTGGAACACCCACTGAAATGAGCTGGAAAGCAAAAAGAGCAGACACTTCCCCCCTCCCCTGCATATGAAAAGACCCTTTACACAAACAGGAGCAAGCTGGAGAAGGTATGGGCTTTATAAATGGATCATCTACAAAACATTCATGCAAAGAAAAATCTATTCTACAATGTCCCTTTAAAGGGGCATTTAAATTCAGTCATTCAATTTATACAGAATATATCTCAACAATTAAACGCTCTTTAAAGTCATCATATATATAGGCTTACACGGAAATAAGCGGAACAGGGGCCATTCGGCCCTTGTTAAATAGACCCCACTGACAGCTGTACAGCTTTCAGGGACTCAGGCAGTTAACCCCAGCCAGGCCTGGGTGCAGAGCCCGTAGGGAAAATGATAAAACAAGACACATAGATAGTCTGGAACTCTCTTGCAAGCAGACAGCTAGATTAAAAGCAAAATGACTCCCTAACTTACAGCCACACAATGAATGACTTCAACCAAACACACTGAAATACAAATAAGGGTGACAAAGGCATTTTGTAATTTCACTGGACACATACAAAACACCACATCTCTGTTGTTTTACAGTTGTAGCTTAGAGACATACATTATCTATATATTGTTTCAACTGGATGCCATTCCCCTACTAGAAAATGCATTGCTTATACCTTAGCCTTATGGTTAAAGGGTCAGTTTACCCCCAAATTGTCTCCCCTTTAAATTGTTCTCAGTGATTCATTTTACCTGCTAGAGTATATTAAATTGTTTTGCAACATTATTTGTAGCTTTGTTATGCAATGTTGCAAAACCCTGCTGTCATAGAGTACTAAAGGAGACAAATGCACACTCCTGAGCCCCCTACCTAGTTTTACTCTTCAACAAAAGATACCAAGAGAATGAAGCAAATTTGATAACAGAAGTAAATTGGAAAGTTGTTTATAATTGCATGCTCTATCCAAATCAAGAAAGTTTAATTTTGACTTTACGGTCCATTTAAGGGAAGAACTATTTTACAGTAAAATAAGTGGAGACTCTTTCCTAGGTGGTTATGAAAAACCTCAACTTGGTTGCAAAATCAATTAAAAAGACAAAGAAATCCACAGATTTATGTTAGGGAACATTTGTCTTAAAGGGATACAAAACCCAATTTTTTTCTAATTCTAAATTTCTAATTTACTCCTTTTATCAAATGTTCTTTGTTCTCTTGGTATCTTTATTTGAAAAGCAGGAATGCAAGCTTAGGAGCCAGACCATTTTTGGTTCAGGACTTGGGTAGGGCTTGCTGATTGGTGGCTACATTGATTGATAGACACATATAAACACATAAATACATATGTACACACATATAGGCATGCATATAAGTGATTTGGAGCCCTTTGCAGTCAAGTAGATGAAAACATGTAAAATCATATTTATGCAATATTTATAGGTTTTAATTATATATTTACTGTAAATATTTCACATTCCAATGTTCTGCACAAATCGCAGAATATGTTCTATGTATTTATAAAAAATATATTCATGCTTATTTATATATAGAAAAAAAGAGAGAAACACTAGTATGAATCTCCCATGGGGGGGAGAATCACTGTAGCGAATCATCGCTGTCGGCATTTATCATTGCACCAGCAGTTCTGGTAAACTGCTGGTGCAATATCGCTCCCTGCAGATTTGCGGCCGCTAGCAGGGGGTGTTAATCAACCCGATTGTATTCGATAGCGCTGATTGCTGTCCGCCACCTCAGAGGTGGCGGACGAGTTAAAGAGCAGCGGTCTTAGGACCGCTACTTCTTAACTCCCGCATCAGTCAGAACTGAAGCAGAGAGGAACGGAAGCAGCCTCCGCTGCTTCATAAATAGACCCCATTAACTGGAGTATAAACACTAGACATGTGCATGGCGAAAAAATTCGGTTCGGATCGATTCAGAATTTTTCGAAGTTAGTTTCGGATCGATTCGAATTCGGAAAATTTTGAATCGATTCGTTTCGGATTCGAAGAAATTCGTCTGGATTCGGTTCGATTCGGTTCGTAAATTCGGTAAGTGTTAGGTGTGATTAGACTAGTATTATACTGTATATTAGGTGTTAACCTAACATACTGTATAATACTAGTGTAATCCAATGGCCATCCCAATTTACGAATTGATTCGATTCGGAAAATTCGGCAAAATTTTAATTCTGAAATTCGGTTCGATCCGAATCACCGAATTTGCCAAATTTTCCGAATTTCCGAATCGAACCGAACCGAATCGCACATGTCTAATAAACACAACATCAGAGATAAGCACAATAATCACAAAATAAAAACCAGAAAGTCCCAAACAGATATCCAAATTAAAGGCAGCACTCCGTCAGAGGATGGTCGATTCCTGATTTAAGAGGGTCTGTAAAAGAAAGAACACAGAGGCACCACAATGGGCTAGTACTACCAGCACAAGCACAAAAGATTGCAAAAACGAACAGGTACTCGCAAACATGGAGCACCCTATGGTGCTAATGGGGCAAGCTGGAACTTTTGCAGTAGTTCAGCTAACTGTATAGCCACCGGCTCTTGTCCAAACCAAAGGATGTCCATGGGGGTCCTCTCCAACTTTTTTTCTATAAATACAAAATAGACCACCATAGCCCAGTACAGTCTGACAAGGCAAATTTGTAAGGTAAGGTGAAACTTACATGAAGCAAAGCACCTCCAGGTGCAATATAGGCAGACTGGGACTTCACAGCCGCCCAATTGACTGAACTCCTGTCCAGCAGATGTAACTCCCAACAGACCGGTTCAGGATAATAAAGTCCAAACCACACCAGCAAGTGTATAGAATAAAAACAATTTTCTTTATTGAAAAGCGATGCGTTTCTCAGCCGTTATAAGGCTGTTTCCTCAGGCTAATACATGATAAAATAGAAAATACACTTGCTACTTATAGGGTGTGAAACCAACTGATAGGTTAATTAAAAATGAAATCCATCTGCGTTACTAAACCTCCTTTTGATTTCATTGTCATGGTGATATATAGTAAACAACATTAGCCATATATATACAATTGGTAACATTAAACACAATGGCCTATATTTATCAAAGTCTGGCGGACCTGATCCAACACTGCCAGACCTCGCTGAATGAGGAGAGCAATACGCTCTCCGTATTCATCATTGCACCAGCTGCTCACAAGAGTTGCTGGTGCAACGCCGCCCCCTGCAGACTCGCTGCCAATGGGCCACCAGCAGGGAGGTGTCAATCAACCCGATCGTACTCGATCAGGTTGATTTCTGGCGATGTCTGTCTGCCTGCTCAGAGCAGGCGGACAGGTTATGGAGCAGCGGTCTTTGTGACCGCTGCTTCATAACTGCTGTTTCTGGCGAGCCTGCAGGCTCAATCCAATTGGCTGATTAAATCAACCAATCAGATTTTTCCTACCTTAATTCCGATTGGCTGATAGAATCCTATCAGCCAATCGGAATTCAACGGACGCCATCTTGGATGACGTCATTTAAAGGACCAGGCATTCAGTGTTAGGAGGTCGTGGGAAGAAGATGGCTCCGCGTCGGCTGGATGGAAGATGGCTCCGCTCCGGATGATTGAAGATAGAAGACGCCGCTTGGATGAAGACATCGGCCGATGGAGGACCTCTTCTGTCCCGCTTGGATGAAGTATTCGGCCCGGCTGGGTGAACACGGCTCAAGGTAGGGTGATCTTCAGGAGGTTAGTGTTAGTTTTTTTTAAGGGGGGTTTGGGTGGGTTTTAGAGTAGGGGTGTATGTGTGGTGGTTTGTAATGTTGGGGGGGTTGTATTTTTTTTTACAGGTAAAAGAGCTGATTACTTTGGGGCAATGCCCCGCAAAAAGCCCTTTTAAGGGCTGGTAAAAGAGCTGATTACTTTGTAATTTAGTATAGGGTAGGGCATTTTATTATTTTGGGGGACTTTTTTATTTTATTAGGGGGCTTAGATTAGGTGTAATTAGTTTAAAGTTCTTGTAATTTTTTTTTATTTTCTGTAATTTAGTGTTTGGTTTTTTTTGTACTATAGTTTAGTTTATTTAATTGTATTTAATTTTAGGTAATTGTAGTTAATTTTTTTAATTAATTTAATGATAGTGTAGTGTTAGGTATATTTGTAACTTAGGTTAGGTTTAATTTTACAGGTAATTTTGTAATTATTTTAACTAGGTAGCTATTAAATAGTTAATAACTATTTAATAGCTATTGTACCTAGTTAAAATAAATACAAAGTTGCCTGTAAAATAAAAATAAATCCTAAAATAGCTACAATATAATTATTAGTTATATTGTAGCTATTTTAGGGTTTATTTTACAGGTAAGTATTTAGTTTTAAATAGGAATAATTTAGTTAATAATTGTAATATGTATTTAGATTTATTTAAATAATATTTAAGTTAGTAGGGGGGTGTTAGTGTTAGACTTAGGTTTAGGGGTTAATAAGTTTAATATAGGTGGCGGCGGGGTCCGGGAGCGGTGGTTTAGGGGTTAAAAATGTATTTAGTTGCGGCGGGGTCCGGGATCCGCAGGATAGGGGTTAATAACTTTAATATAGATGGCGGCGGTATAGGGTGCGGCAGATTAGGAGTTAATAGGTATAATGTAGGTGGCGGCGTGGTCCGGGGGCGGTGGTTTAGGGGTTAATATATTTATTATAGTTGCGGCGGGGTCCAGGAGCGGTGGTTTAGGGGGTAATAACTTTATTTAGGTGCGGGGGGCTCCGGGAGCGGCAGTTTAGGGGGTAAAACACTATAGTTTAGTGTGGGTGCTTAGTGACAGGCTAACAAGAAAGCTGCGAAGAAGCCGATGAGCAGCGAGATCGATGACCGTTAGTTAACAACAGTCCGCTGCTCATCGCACCGTACTTGGTGCGCGGCTTCTTGACAGCTTTCTTGATAACTTTAGTGAACATATTCAGGTCCGCGGCGGCGATGGTAGGCGAGCTTAGGCGAGTGTATTGGGCCGGCGAATGCAGGTAAGTAGACGGCTTCATACATAGAGGCCATAGACTCTATGGGCATAATATTAATTGGATTTTTCTGTCCTTTATGAAAGTACAACAGAGACACTGTGGGCCTTGGAGTTTATTTTAATGTTATGGGCATGTTCACCCCATCTTTTTTTCACCTTACGGCAGGTGCGACCCACATATTGGACCCCACATAAACAGTTCAATAGGTAAATCACAAAAGTGGATTCACACATCATGAAACCCATGGGGTCCTATTTAACAAATGTCTGTCCGACATGAACCGATCAGCGGATCATGTCCGTCAGACATCGCTGAATGCAGAGAGCAATACGCTCTCCGGATTCAGCATTGCACCAGCAGCTTTTGTGAACTGCTGGTGCAACGCCGCCCCCTGCAGATTTGCGGCCAATCGGCCACTAGCAGGGGGTGTCAATCAACCTGATCGTATTCAATCAGGTTGATTTCACATGATCTCTGTCCGCCTCCTCAGAGCAGGCGGATAGGTTATGGAGCACCGGTCTTTAGACCGCTGCTTTATAACTGGTGTTTCTGGCGATCCTGCAGGCCCTAAGCTCCATATGGAGCTTGATAAATGGGCCCCTTGTATTAAATGTTTCGTTAGTCGCATCCCACAATGTTTCCTACAACATTTCAATATTTTATTTGTAGGGGATCTGTTGCTTAGAAACGTAAGGAGTGACACGTTGGTTCCTGTTTGTTTGTCTTTCACCACTTTACTAGGGGCCAGAGTGGTCTTTAGGGTGGGAACCCTTCTATATACTACCTTAGGTTTAGGGCCAAGTATCTTTTTCAACTAAGATCATTGGTCAATACCAGCCAATGTTTCAGTAAAATATTATTGATCTCTCGATAATTGGAACTATATCTAGTAATAGATAAAGGAGGGTTAGAATTTTTTAAATCTGTCGACATCTTTTCTTTTCTGATGAAATATTTGTTCCTATCCTCCCCTCTGACCCTATTAAGATCTCTATTAACCAGACCCTCTGGATATCTCTTCTCCAAAAATTGGTCCCCAAGGACCCTAGCCTGCTTATCATAATCTTCCAGGGTGGACATTATTTTTCCAACACTGATAGTGATTACTATTATAATGGAGAAGACTATTACAGTCTACAGTTGGACCAAAACCAAGTCCAAAAACTCAATGCTATCTTTTTTGAATATTGGATGTAAAAGATATTCCAAAAGTGTTATTGTTTAGGTAAGTCATAAAATCTGAAATCTCGTTATAAGAACCTCTAAAAATAAATAGTAGGTCATCGATATAACGGCCATAGAACACTAGGTTCGCAACGAATTGGGAATTGTAAATGTATAGTTTTCAAATTGTCCCATAAACAAATTTGGCAAATTGGTTCCTATTTCTAGGGGGATAGAACCCTGGAGTTGTTTTCTGAAAATGTGTACTGTTATGGCTATGTGGTTGATTGTTGTTTCTATTTTGTCTATTCCTCACATTATTGGGGAGTTTTGAATATAGCCGATCCAACATATCATTTGAATATGTATACACTATAGATTATATGTCCCTTTCTTTTCTAATTTTTAATAATCAATATATTAGCCAAGGTATGGGTTGTACATGTTATAGATGGATGCAGACCAATGAAGTAGGAGTCCCCTTGCAGTATTACACCACACTACTTCCGAGACACACCATTGTCATCTGTGAACTAGTGCTGAGATTGATCTCCCCGATATTGCTTATAAACTTTAAGCTTGGATGTGCACGTAGGAGATGACGCAAGGGGGTGTGTGACCGCCATTTAACCTATGGTGATCCCGCAAACATCTCTCTACCCCTCCTCTTATGCGCAGCGATTTGCGATTGGGTAGTGATCCACACACCCGCCTTGCTTTCATGCTAGTTAGAGCGTGGGTGGAGTTTGTTGATAGCGTGATCACCATTAGGTTTAGTAATTTTGGGGTAGGTACGGTTCATATTTATGTTTATTTTTATAAAAACTGTCGCATAAATGGTTTGAGTTTAAACTTATTGCTCATACTTATTCGTTATATTCACTACTTAAAACGAGTTCACTCCTGATGTGGACCACCAAGTAGATCACTTTGCTGTAACGTAGGTGTTTACTTTCCTGTCTGACTAAGAATAATTTATTTTTATATTTTATCTGTTTTTTTATGGGATCGTCATTAAGACAATGATATGATGTTATACAAATTTTAAATAAAATGTATGTGCCACTATGATGATGGCGCACATAAATATACATGTATAAATGTTGACATTTTTGCATAATGATTTTGACCGTGTATATAAGATACAACATTATAATATTGGGTATGTTATATATTATGCATTGTTTGTATTGCTTACAATATTATGCATATTGTTAGGATTGGGATAAAATTAGTATGCTTTGCGTTTGGGGAACATGTCTCTTTAAACAACAATTAATGTGTATATGAGATATATTATATAAATATTATGTTGTATTATTTTACTTATATCTATGAGATTATACATTGTGTTTAATGTTACCAATTGTATATGTATGGCTAATGTTATTTACTATATATCACCATGACAATGAAATCAAAAGGAGGCTTAGTAACACAGATGGGTCTCATTTTTTAATTAACCTATCAGTTGGGTTCACATCCTATACGTAGCAAGTGTATTTTCTATTTTATCATGTATTAGCCTGAGGAAACAGCCTTATAACCGATAAGAAACGCGTCGCTTTTCAATAAAGAAAATTGTTTTTATTCTATACACTTGCTGGTGTGGTTTGGACTTTATTATCCTGAACCGGTCTGTTGGGAGTTACATCTGCTGGACAGGAGTTCAGTCAGCTGGGCGGCTGTGAAGTCCCAGTCTGCCTATATTGCACCTGGAGGTGCTTTGCTTCTTGTAAGTTTTACCTTACCTTACAAATTTGCCTTGTCAGACTGTACTTGGCTATGGTGGTCTATTTTGTATTTCCAGAATAAAAGTTGGAGAGAACCCCCGTGGACATCCTTCGGTTTGGAAAAGAGCCGGTGGCTATACAGTTAGCTGGACTACTGCAAAAGTTCCAGCCTGCCCCATTAGTGCCATAGGGTGTTCCATGTTTGCGAGTACCTGCTCGTTTTTTGCAATATTTTGTGCTTGTGCTGGTAGTACTAGCCCATTGTGGCGCCTCTGTGTTCTTTCTTTTACATATATTTATATATATATTTTATATATATATATATATATATATATATATATATATATATATATATATATATATATATATACCTATATAAAATCATATAGATATATATTATACCATCAGATATACAGTATCTCACAAAAGTGAGTACACCCCTCACATTTTTGTAAATATTTTATTACCTTTTCATGTGACAACACTTAAGAAATGACACTTTGCTACAATGTAAAGTAGTGAGTGTACAGCCTGTATAACAGTGTAAATTTTCTGTCCCATCAAAATAACTCAACACACAGCCATTAATGTCTAAACCGTTGGCAACAAAAGTGAGTACACCCCTAAGTGGAAATGTCCAAATTGGGCCCCATTAGCCATTTTCCCTTCCCGGTGTCATGTTACTTGTTAGTGTTACAAGGTCTCAGGTGTGAATGGGGAGCAGGTGTGTTAAATTTGGTGTTATTGCTTTCACACTCTCTCATACTGGTCACTGGAAGTTCAACATGGCACCTCATGGCAAAGAACTCTCTGAGGATCTGAAAAAAAGAATTTTTTCTCTACATAAAGATGGCCTAAGCTATAAGAAGATTGCCAAGACCCTGAAACTGAGCTGCAGAGCGATGGGCAAGACCATACAGCGATTTTACAGGACAGGTTCCACTCAGAACAGGCCTGGCCATGGTTGACGAAATAAGTTGAGTGCATGTGTTCAGCGTCATATCCAGAGGTTGTCTTTGGGAACTAGACGTATGAGTGCTGCCAGTATTGCTGCAGAGGTTGAAGGGGTGGGGGGTTAGCCTGTCAGTGTTTAGACCATACTTTGCACACTGCATCAAATTGGTCTGCATGGCATTCCCAGAAGGAAGCCTCTTCTAAAGATGATGCACAAGAAAGCCTGCAAACAGTTTGCTGAAGACAAGCAGACTAAGGACATGGATTATTGGAACTATGTCCTGTGGTCCGATGAGACCAAGATAAACTTATTTGGTTGAGATGGTTTCAAGCGTGTGTGGCGGCAACCAGGTGAGGAGTACAAAGACAAGTGTGTCTTCCCTTCAGGTGGTGAGAGTGTCATGGTCTCGGCCTGCATGAGTGCTGCCGGCACTGGGGAGCTACAGTTTATTGAGAGAACCATGAATGCCAACATGTACTGTGACATACTGAACCAGAGCTTCAGAGACTGGGCTGCAACATGATAACGACCCCAAACACACCTCAAAGATGACCACTGTCTTGCTAAAAAAGCTGAAGGTAAAGGCTATGGACTGGCCAAGCATGTCTCCAGACCTAAACCCTATTGAGTATCTGTGGGGTATCCTCAAACGGAAGGTGGGGGAGGGCAAGGTCTCTAACATCCACCAACTCTGTGATGTCATCATGGAGGAATGGAAGAGGACTCCAGTGGCAACCTGTGAAGCTCTGGTGAACTCCATGCCCAAGAGGGTTAATGCAGTGCTTGAAAATAATGGTGGAAAATATTGACACTTTGGGCACAATTTGGACATTTCCACTTAGGGGTGTACTCACTTTTGTTGCCAACGGTTTAGACATGAATGGCTGTGTGTTGAGTTATTTTGAGCGGACAGCAAATTTACACTGTTATACAGGCTGCACACTCGCTACTTTACACTGTAGCAAAGTGTCATTTCTTCAGTGTTGTTACATGACAAGATATAATAAAATATTAACAAAAATGTGAGGGGTGTACGCACTTTTGTGAGATACTGTATATAGAAATATGTATTTATGAATAAATAGAACATATTCTTCTATGTGAAGAACATTGGAATGTGAAATATTCATATTTTCATGTCGGGTTAGTGTACTTGAGAATATGCGATCAGGTTTGCTCACGCGCCTGGTGTTTGCTTTTTTTCCCACTTTTATTGCTCCATTGACTCTTATGGGGGAATCCGTTAATGCACACGCGGTATTCGAAATTCGTCTTTTTACTCACGTTACGTTAATGCCTGAGCAAACACTTTTTCCTTTCAACTTGTAAATACTGCTCCACTTGGATATATGGATGATATAGAGTTGATAGTGTGTGACTCATTAGGGTATAATCCTGATGCTACATGTTGTCAACATCGGGACTATACTAATTCGTATGCATGGTTGACATGGTGGCCTTCAGACTCACCAGAAACACAAGTTATGGAGCAGCGGTCTAAAGACCGCTGCTCCATAACCTGTCCGCCTGCTCTGAGGAAGTGGACAGACATTGCCACAATTCAACCCTATCGAATACGATCGGGTTGATTGACACCCCCTGCTAGCGGCTGATTGGCCTGCGAATCTGTAGAGGGCGTCATTGCACCAGCAGTTCACAAGAGCTTTTGGTGCAATGCTGAATGCGGAGATCATGTCCGACAGCCCTTTCATAAATAGGTCCCATGGGGTTAATTTTGTTTTATATATAACAAAGTGACAACACTGCTCTGTATATGGTGGACAAGGGGTTAATACTGTTTTATATGTAGCTAACAAAAGGACAGGACTGATATGTACATAGTTGGCAAAGGGTTCATATTGCTCTGTATGTAGTTAACAAAAAGGCAACAATGATCTTTATTTATGACTGACGAGGGGTTAATATTGCTTTATATCTAGGTAGCAAAGAGACGATACTGATTTGTACATGGCTGACAAGAGGTTAATATTTCTTTATATGTAGGTAGCAACAAGACAATACTGATCTGTACATGACTGGCAAGGGGTTAATATTGTTTTTATATGTAGCAGAGGGACAGTACTGATTTGTACATGACTGACAAAGGGTTAATCATTTTTAGATGTAAAAACAGAGGGACAGTACTGATCTGTACATGGCTGATGAGGGGTTAATGCTGCCCTTTGTGCACGTGGCAGGAAGGGGTGAATAACTAATTGCACTGTTTCTTAAATACAGTTTATGTAAAGTACCAACGCCTAGGGCAGCAGCAAACCTGAATACTTTTGTCTTCTGCTTTACTGAATTTCTTCTGGGAGAATAAACACGAAGCTTTTTACCGTAGTCTTTAAAAACTGCCTATTTTTATGATTTGCATTGATATTGTGTAATTAATAACCAAGTTAGTAGAATGATACAAATTAAACTGAAATAATTAATAAGCAAAGGCCTTGAAATCAGTGAACCATCCATTTCTGAACTAACAATATTTAATTAGCAAGCAGCAAATAAAGCAATTCACGTGAAACCTAATATTTTTCTTTTATGATTCATTTAGAACAAACAATTATAATAAACAATGCTCTATTTTATTTATATTACCAACGTGCTTCATTCTCTTGCTATCCTTTGTTGAAAAGCATACATACTGATATGCACTACTGGGAGCTAGCTGGTAATTAGTGGCTGCTCATATGCCTTCTGCAATTGGCTCACTAGGGGGTCCATCCGATAAAAATCGTCGCCCGCAAAAGCCGGCGACGCCAATATTTACGCTGGTTTGGTATCACATATACGGCGTAACCTAGAAGTTACGCGCGTATATTTCTGCCGTCGCCCGTAGTTTTTTGGGCTATAGGCAGGTATACCAAACCAGCGCAGTTTGGTATCCAATATGCAGCGTAAGGACTTACGTGGCGAAAATGGAGAAAACTTACTCCATTTTCACCTCGCCACAAAAAGCAGCCGTAAGAAGCCTTACGCTGACTATTGGAGCCCTGTAACTCCCTAAACTGGCTGCTAAAATAAACCTAACACCTAACGCATGCGCAATGTCTATCTCCCTGTCAACCGCGATCTTCTAAAATAAACCTAACACCTAACGCATGCGCAATGTCTATCTACCTGTCAACCGCGATACCCCCCCGAAATCCCTAATAAAGTTATTAAAGGGACAGTCAACACCAGAATTTTTGTTGTTTAAAAAGAAAGATAATCCCTTTATTACCCATTCCCCAGTTTTGCATAACCAACACAGTTATAATAATATACTTTTTACCTCTGTAATTATCTTGTATCTTAGCTTCTGCTGACTGCCCCCTTATTTCAGTTCTTTTGACAGACATGCAGTTTAGCCAATCAGTGCTCAGTCCTAGGTCACTTTACGTGCCTGAGCTCATTGTTATCTATAGGAAACATGTGAACTAATGCCCTCTAGTGGTCAAAATGTATTCAGATTAGAGGAAGTCTTCAAGGTCTAAGAAATTAGCATATGAACCTCCTAGTTTTAGCTTTCAACTAAGAATACCAAGAGAACAAAGCAAAATTGGTGATAAAAGTAAATTGGGAAGTTGTTTAAAATTGCATGCCCTATTTAAAACATGAAAGTTTTTTTTGGACTTGACTGTCCCTTTAACCCCTAAACCGCCGCTCCCGGACCCCGCCGCCATCTACATAAACTAACCCCCTACTGTGAGCCCCTAAAACCGCCGCCATCTACCTTATCTATCCCCTAATTAGAACCCCTTACACCGCTGTCATCTACCTTATCTATCCCCTAATCTGACCCCTTACACCGCCGCCACCTATATAAAAATTATTAACCCCTAATCTAATCCCCCTATACCGCCGCCAGCTATATTAATATTATTAACCCCTAATGTAAGCCCCTTACACCGCCGCCATCTCTATTAAAATGATTAACCCCTAATTTAATCTACCTACCCCGCCGCCAGCTATATTATCTATATTAACCCTAAGTATATTATAGTTAATATAGGTATTACATTATATATATTAACTATATTAACCCTAATTATATTAGGGTTAATATAGTTAATATAGTTACTATAGTATTTATATTAACTATATTAACTCTATCTAACCCTAACACCCCTAACTAAATTTATATTAAATTAATCTAATTCATTTATAAACTAAAATATTCCTATTTAAATCTAAATACTTACCTATAAAATAAACCCCAAGATAGCTACAATATAATTAATAATTACATTGTAGCTATGTTAGGGTTAATATTTATTTTACAGGTAAATTGTTAATTATTTTAACTAGGTATAATAGCTATTAAATAGTTATTAACTATTTAATATCTACCTAGTTAAAATAATTACCCAATTACCTGTAAAATAAATCCTAACCTAAGTTACAAATACACCTACACTATCAATAAATTAAATAAACTACAAACCTCTATCTAAAAATACAATTAAATTAACTAAACTAAATTACAAAAACAAACAAACACTAAATTACAAAAAATAAAAAAAAGATTACAAGATTTTTAAGCTAATTACACCTATTCTAAGCCCCCTAATAAAATAATAAACCCCCAAAATAAAAAAAATTCCCTGCCCTATTCTAAATTAAAAAAAGTTCAAAGCTCTTTACCTTACCAGCCCTTAAAAGGGCCTTTTTGTTGGGCATGCCCCAAAGAATTCAGCTCTTTTGCATACAAATACAATACCCCCCCCCCCCATTACAACCCACCACCCACATACCCCTATTCTAAAACCACCCAAACCCCCCTTAAAAAAGCCTAACACTACCCCCCTGAAGATCTCCCTACCTTTTCTTCACCACACCGGGCTGAACTCCTGATCCGATCCGGGCAATGTCTTGCTCCAAGCGGCAAAGAAGAATTCTTCCTCCGGCGATGTCTTCCTCCAAGCGGCAAAGAACAATTCTTCCTCCGGCGACGTCTTCCTCCAAGCGCCAGCAAAGTCTTCATTCTTCCGGCGGCATCTTCAATCTTCTTTCTTCGCTCCGCCGCCGTGGAGCATCCATCCCGGCCGACGACTGAACGACGAATGAGGTACCTTTAAATGACGTCATCCAGTATGGCGTCCGCCGAATTCCGATTGGCTGATAGGAGTCTATCAGCCAATCGGAATTAAGTTAGAAAAATCTGATTGGCTGATTGAATCAGCCAATCAGATTCAAGTTCAATCCGATTGGCTGATCCAATCAGCCAATTAGATTGAGCTCGCATTCTATTGGCTGTTCCGATCAGCCAATAGAATGCGAGCTCAATCTGATTGGCTGATTGGATCAGCCAATCGGATTGAACTTGAATCTGATTGGCTGATTCAATCAGCCAATCAGATTTTTCTAACTTAATTCCGATTGGAATTCGGCGGACGCCATCTTGGATGACGTCATTTAAAGGTACCTCATTCGTCGTTCAGTCGTCGGCCGGGATGGATGCTCCGCGGCGGCGGAGCGAAGAAAGAAGATTGAAGATGCCGCCGGAAGAATGAAGACTTTGCTGCCGCTTGGAGGAAGACGTTGCCGGAGGAAGAATTCTTCTTTGCCGCTTGGAGGAAGACATCGCCGGAGGAAGAATTCTTCTTTGCCGCTTGGAGGAAGACATCGCCGGAGGAAGAATTCTTCTTTGCCGCTTGGAGCAAGACATCGCCCGGATCGGATCAGGAGTTCGGCCCGGTGTGGTGAAGACAAGGTAGGGAGATCTTCAGGGGGGTAGTGTTAGGCTTTTTTAAGGGGGGTTTGAGTGGTTTTAGAATAGGGGTATGTGGGTGGTGGGTTGTAATGGGGGGGGGGTATTGTATTTGTATGCAAAAGAGCTGAATTATTTGGGGCATGCCCCACAAAAGGCCCTTTTAAGGGCTGGTAAGGTAAAGAGCTTTGAACTTTTTTTAATTTAGAATAGGGCAGGGAATTTTTTTTATTTTGGGGGTTTATTATTTTATTAGGGGGCTTAGAATAGGTGTAATTAGCTTAAAAATCTTGTAATCTTTTTTTTATTTTTTGTAATTTAGTGTTTGTTTGTTTTTGTAATTTAGTTTAGTTAATTTAATTGTATTTTTAGATAGATGTTTGTAGTTTATTTAATTTATTGATAGTGTAGGTGTATTTGTAACTTAGGTTAGGATTTATTTTACAGGTAATTGGGTAATTATTTTAACTAGGTAGATATTAAATAGTTAATAACTATTTAATAGCTATTATACCTAGTTAAAATAATTAACAATTTACCTGTAAAATGAATATTAACCCTAACATAGCTACAATGTAATTATTAATTATATTGTAGCTTTCTTAGGCCTAGATTTGGAGTTTGGCGGTAGAAGGGCTGTTAACGCTCTGCGGGCTTTTTTCTGGCCGCACCATAAATTTAACTCTGGTATCGAGAGTTCAAACAAATGCTGCGTTAGGCTCCAAAAAAGGAGCGTAGAGCATTTTTACCGCAAATGCAACTCTCGATACCAGAGTTGCTTACGGACGCGGCCAGCCTCAAAAACGTGCTCGTGCACGATATCCCCATAGGAAACAATGGGGCTGTTTGAGCTGAAAAAAAACCTAACACCTGCAAAAAAGCAGCGTTCAGCTCCTAACGCAGCCCCATTGTTTCCTATGGGGAAACACTTCCTACGTCTGCACCTAACACTCTAACATGTACCCCGAGTCTAAACACCCCTAACCTTACACTTATTAACCCCTAATCTGCCGCTCCCGCTATCGCTGACCCCTGCATATTTTTTTTAACCCCTAATCTGCCGCTCCGTAAACCGCCGCAACCTACGTTATCCCTATGTACCCCTAATCTGCTGCCCTAACATCGCCGACCCCTATATTATATTTATTAACCCCTAATCTGCCCCCCACAACGTCGCCGACACCTGCCTACACTTATTAACCCCTAATCTGCCGAGCGGACCGCACCGCTACTATAATAAAGTTATTAACCCCTAACCCGCCTCACTAACCCTATCATAAATAGTATTAACCCCTAATCTGCCCTCCCTAACATCGCCGACACCTAACTTCAATTATTAACCCCTAATCTGACGACCGGAGCTCATCGCTACTATAATAAATGGATTAACCCCTAAAGCTAAGTCTAACCCTAACACTAACACCCCCCTAACTTAAATATAATTTACATCTAACGAAATTAATTAACTCTTATTAAATAACTTATTCCTATTTAAAGCTAAATACTTACCTGTAAAATAAATCCTAATATAGCTACAATATAAATTATAATTATATTATAGCTATTTTAGGATTAATATTTATTTTACAGGCAACTTTGTAATTATTTTAACCAGGTACAATAGCTATTAAATAGTTAATAACTATTTAATAGTTACCTAGTTAAAATAATAACAAATTTACCTGTAAAATAAATCCTAACCTAAGTAATAATTAAACCTAACACTACCCTATCAATAAATTAATTAAATAAACTACCTACAATTACCTACAATTAACCTAACACTACACTAGCCAATCAGATTGAGCTCGCATTCTATTGGCTGTTCCGATCAGCCAATAGAATGCGAGCTCAATCTGATTGGCTGATTGGATCAGCCAATAGGATTGAACTTGATTCTGATTGGCTGATTCCATCAGCCAATCAGAATATTCCTACCTTAATTCCGATTGGCTGATAGAATCCTATCAGCCAATCGGAATTCAAGGGACACCATCTTGGATGACGTCCCTTAAAGGAACCGTCATTCGTCGGGAGACAACGGAAGAAGAGGATGGATCCGCGTCGCCTGCTTCAAGATGGACCCGCTCCGCACCGGATGCAAGAAGATCGAAGATGCCGCTTGGAGAAGATGTTTGCCGGTCCGGATGTCCTCTTCTTGCCGGATAGGAGGAAGACTTTGGAGCCTCTTCTGGACCTCTTCAGCCACCGGATGATGGATCGCCAACCCCCGCTTGGGTTGGATGAAGATGTTGGAGCCAGGACGGATCGGTGATACCTGGATGGTGAAGACAAGGTAGGAAGATCTTCAGGGGCTTAGTGTTAGGTTTATTTAAGGGGGGTTTGGGTTAGATTAGGGGTATGTGGGTGGTGGGTTGTAATGTTGGGGGGGGTATTGTATGTGTTTTTTTTACAGGCAAAAGAGCTGAAATTCTTGGGGCATGCCCCGCAAAGGGCCCTGTTCAGGGCTGGTAAGGTAAAAGAGCTTTTAACTTTTTTAATTTAGAATAGGGTAGGGATTTTTTTATTTTGGGGGTCTTTGTTATTTTATTAGGGGGCTTAGAGTAGGTGTAATTAGTTTAAAATTGTTGTAATAATTTTCTGATGTTTGTAAATATTTTTTTATTTTTTGTAACTTAGTTCTTTTTTATTTTTTGTACTTTAGCTAGTTTATTTAATTGTAGTTATTTGTAGGAATTGTGTTTAATTAATTTATTGATAGTGTAGTGTTAGGTTAATTGTAGGTAATTGTAGGTAGTTTATTTAATTAATTTATTGATAGGGTAGTGTTAGGTTTAATTATATCTTAGGTTAGGATTTATTTTACAGGTAAATTTGTTATTATTTTAACTAGGTAACTATTAAATAGTTCTTAACTATTTAATAGCTATTGTACCTGGTTAAAATAATTACAAAGTTGCCTGTAAAATAAATATTAATTCTAAAATAGCTATAATATAATTATAATTTATATTGTAGCTATATTAGGATTTATTTTACAGGTAAGTATTTAGCTTTAAATAGGAATAAGTTATTTAATAAGAGTTAATTAATTTTGTTAGATGTAAATTATATTTAAGTTAGGGGGGGGTTAGTGTTAGGGTTAGACTTAGCTTTAGGGGTTAATCCATTTATTATAGTAGCGATGAGCTCCGGTCGTCAGATTAGGGGTTAATAATTGAAGGTAGGTGTCGGCGATGTTAGGGAGGGCAGATTAGGGGTTAATACTATTTATGATAGGGTTAGTGAGGCGGATTAGGGGTTAATAACTTTATTATAGTAGCGCTCAGGTCCGCTCGGCAGATTAGGGGTTAATAAGTGTAGGCAGGTGTCGGCGACGTTGAGGGGGGCAGATTAGGGGTTAATAAATATAATATAGGGGTCGGCGGTGTTAGGGGCAGCAGATTAGGGGTACATAAGGATAACGTAGGTGGCGGCGCTTTGCGGTCGGAAGATTAGGGGTTAATTATTGTAAGTAGCTGGCGGCGACGTTGTGGGGGGCAGGTTAGGGGTTAATAAATGTAATACAGGGGTCGGCGGGGTTAGGGGCAGCAGATTAGGGGTACATAAGTATAACGTAGGTGGCGGTCGGCAGATTAGGGGTTAAAAAATTTAAATCGAGTGGCGGCGATGTGGGGGGACCTCGGTTTAGGGGTACATAGGTAGTTTATGGGTGTTAGTGTACTTTAGAGCACAGTAGTTAAGAGCTTTATAAACCGGCGTTAGCCCAGAAAGCTCTTAACTCCTGCTATTTTCCGGCGGCTGGAGTTTTGTCGTTAGATGTCTAACGCTCACTTCAGAAACGACTCTAAATACCGGCGTTAGAAAGATCCCATTGAAAAGATAGGATACGCAATTGACGTAAGGGGATCTGCGGTATGGAAAAGTCGCGGATGAAAAGTGAGCGTTAGACCCTTTAATCACTGACTCCAAATACCAGCGGGCGGCCAAAACCAGCGTTAGGAGCCTCTAACGCTGGTTTTCACGGCTACCGCCGAACTCTAAATCTAGGCCTTAGGGTTTATTTTATAGGTAAGTATTTAGATTTAAATAGGAATATTTTAGTTTATAAATGAATTAGATTAATTTAATATAAATTTAGTTAGGGGTGTTAGGGTTAGATAGAGTTAATATAGTTAATATAAATACTATAGTAACTATATTAACTATATTAACCCTAATATAATTAGGGTTAATATAGTTAATATATATAATGTAATAACTATATTAACTATAATATACTTAGGGTTAACATAGATAATATAGCTGGCGGCGGGGTAGGTAGATTAAATTAGGGGTTAATCATTTTAATAGAGATGGCGGCGGTGTTAGGGGCTTACATTAGGGGTTAATAATTTTAATATAGATGGCGGCGGTGTTAGGGGCTCACTTTAGGGGGTTATAGATATAATATAGCTGGCGGCGGGGTACGGGAGTGATGGTTTAGGGGTTAATAACTTTATTAGGTTGCGGCGGGGTACGGGAGCGGCGGTTTAGGGGTTAATAGCTTTTTTATTGTTAGGATAGTGAGGGGGGATAGCGGATAGAGGGTTAGACGTGTCGGGCTATGTTAGGGAGGCGTGTTAGACGTGTCAGGCTATGTTTAGGAGGCGTGTTAGACAGTGCGGGTGATTTAGACTTTAGTCAGGTTTTATAGGCGCCGGCAGTTTCTAACGTGGCGCAAGTCACTGGCGACTCCAAAAATCTGTACTTACGCAGATTTCTGGACATCGCTGGTTTGTGAGACTTGCGCCACTTTAGTAAATGACGGCGCCGCATATTGGATGGCTCGAGTTGCGAGCTGAAACTGCGGGCGACGTGGGTTCCCTCGCTTGCGCCGCAAACTGCGATCTATATCGGATCGCGCCCTAGATGTGGTAAATTGGAAAGTTATTTAAAATTGCATGCTGTGTCCAAATCATTAAAGGGACTCTGAACCCATTTTTTTTCTTTCATTATTCAGATAGAGCATGCAATTTTAAGCAACTTTCTTATTTTCTCCTACTATAAATGTTTATTTGATCTCTTAATATCTTTATTCGAAAAAAGAAGTATTGTAAGCTTACAAGCCGGCCCATTTTTGGTTCAGGACCCTGGGTAGTGCTTGCTGATTGGTGGCTACATTTAGCCACCAATCAGCAAATGCTACCAAGGTGCTGAATCAAAGATATGCCTGATCAGAAGCTTACATTCCTGCTTTTTGAAATAAAGATACCAAGAGAACGGAAAAAAATTTGATAATAGGAGTATATTAGAAAGTTGCTTAAAATTGCTTCTTTTATCTGAATCTGTAAAAAGAATCAATATCCCTTTAAAGTTTATTTTTGGCTTTACTGTCTCTTTAAATACAGATATCATTGTTAATGGAGGATTACAGTAAGGGCTTGGGTGTTTAAAAATGTTATTTGTAATTGAGTCTTTACTCAAATTATATGAAATTGTTAAAGGGACACTGAACCCAAATGTTTTCTTTTGTGATTCAGATAGAGCAGGCAATTTTAAGCAACTTTCTAATTTATTCCTATTAAGAATTTTTCTGCGCTCTCTTGCTATCTTTATTTGAAAAGGAAGGCATCTAACCTATGTTTTGGTTCAGACTCTGGACAGCACTTGTTTATTGGTTGGTTAACATAATCCACCAATCAGCAAGAACAACCCAGGTTGTTCACCGAAAACGGGCCGGCATCTAAACTTACATTCTTGCTTTTCAAATAAAGATACCAAGAGAATGAAGAAAATTTGATAATAGGAGTAAATTAGAAAGTTGCTTAAAATTGCTGCTCTATCTGAATCACAAAAGAAAAAATTTGGGTTCAGTGTCCCTTTAAAGGGAGACACACATTGACACAACCGCTATATTCCTTTTTTATCGTATTTATTTGTTCAATTGTTGCTTGTGATTTTGAGTTACTTTATAATTAAACGATTTTCTAATTGACATATTATTAAATGTTCTTTGTTCTCTTGGTATCTTTTGTTGAAAAGCAGGGATGTAAGCTCAGGAGCGTGCACGTGTCTAGAGCACTATATGGCAACAGTTTTGCAAGAATGTTATCCTTTGGCAAGAGCACTAGATAGCAGCACTATTTCCTGCTATGTAGTGCACCAGATGCCTACCTAGGTATCTATTTAATTTAGAAAATCATAGGAACAAAGCAAATTTGATATTAGAAGTAAATTGAAAACTTTTTTAAAAGTTGTATGCTCTGTCTGAATCACAAAATAGTATTTTTGGGTTTCATATCCCTTTAAACTTTAATGGGACACTATAGTCAAAATGGTGCACAAGTGCATTTTAGTTATTGCAATATACTTGTGTTAGCGAAAATGCGTCTAGTGAAATATATACTCATATATGGGATGCACAGTATGCTCTATGCACTCTTTTTTGGAAAACCGTGCAAGCTCATTAGGGTTGTCAACTGAGCGCCACAAAAATACTGTGCAAAAGTGACTGGGTACATGTGGTAACTGGGGGCGGGGTCACACAAAGGCCCCTCCCCAAATCTCTATCTTAGGCCTCACCCTTGACCCCACCATACATATTTTTTAACATCTGAACAGTTATTTCAACTCTTGGTTACCAGTAAAAAAATAAAAAAATAACCCAATAACAACCACATTGTACCATATCCAATTATGGGCTCAATTTATGAATCTGCAGGTGTTCTGTTGATAACTCCAATTCATCGAGATCTCCAATATGACGTCACTTCCGGCTGCAGATTACACTAATTGCCTCCATTACACATGTGAGCGTGCACCCGAGATTATTCAGCTGAAAAGAGGCGTACCATTGGGGAGAGCTCATTGAACTGTCCAATAAAAGCCATTGCGCATGCGTAATTTTTCTGAGGCAAAAAACAGACCCTTGAGAAGAACTTATCGAGTGCTACAAAAACTGCTGTTGCGCATGCGCGCATTATGTGTAAACACCGGGCCCGTTTGTGTTCAATAGCTTTACCTTCAGGTCGAGATAAGTTTAAGAAATAAACAATAAATGATAATAAATATTATGTGTGCTCAGCGGTTTCAAAGCTGAATATCGTGACAAGCGAAAATTTATCTCAGCCTGCGGGTAAAGCTATTGAGCAACAGAGGGGCACGGTGTTTACACGTAATGCGCGCATGCGCAATAGCAGTTCTTGTAGCACTCAATAAGTTCATCTCAAGGGCCTGGTTTTTTTGCCTCATAAAAAAATATGCATGCGCAATGACTTTTATTAACAATTCGATGAGTTCTCCCCAAGGGTACACCTCTTTTCAGATGATTAATCTCAAGTGCGCACTTACATGCGCAATGGAGGCAATTAGTGTAATCTGCAGCCGGAAATGACGTCATATTGGAATTCTCAATGAATTGGAGTTATCGACAGAACACAGGCTTGTTCAGAGGTGGCAGACTTAAAGGGAGATGAAACCCAAATGTTTTCTTTCCTGGTTCAGAAAGAGCATTTTATTTTAAACAACTATCCAATGGGTACACAATTATTAGGCAAGTTGTATTTTTGAGGATTAATTTCATTATTGAACTACAGTGCTCTCGGTCCAACCAAAATGTTAATAAACCTCAAACCTGAATATTTAAGAAAGTAAAAGTGAGGTTTTGGCTTTCTTAGGAGAATATCTATGTGTGCACAATTATTATACAACTAAATGAAAAACGAAGATTCTCCCATCTCACTTCTTTATTTTCATCTGTTAAAGTGAGAATAATACCAAACAACTCAAAATTTACAAATAAACATTTCTGACATTTCCAAAAAAAATCAGTGACCAATATAGCCACCCTTCTTAATATAGCCACCCTTCTTACTATAGCCACCCTTCTTACTATAGCCACCCTTCTTACTATAGCCACCCTTCTTACTATAGCCACCCTTCTTACTATAGCCACCCTTCTTAATATAGCCATCCTTCTTACTATAGCCACCCTTCTTACTATAGCCACCCTTCTTTTCCATAACAGTCATAAGCCTTCCATCCATGGAATCAGTTTCTTGAACTGTTGACGATCAACTTTTTGTGCAGCAGCAACCACAGCCTCACAGACACTGTTCAGAGAAGTGTACTGTTTTCCTTTACTGTAAATCTCCCATTTAAGAAGGGCCCACACGTTCTCAATAGGGGTTAGGTCAGAGGAGGAAGGGGGCCATGTCATTATTCTTTCATCTTTAAGGGGGCCCATTTATCAAGCTCCGTATGGAGCTTGTGGGCCAGTGTTTCTGACGAGTCTTCAGACTAAAGACCGCTGCTCCATAACCCTGTCCGCCTGCTCTGATGAGGTAGACAGGAATCGCCGGAAATCAACCCAATCGAGTACGATCGGGTTGATTGACACCCCCTGCTGGCGGCCCATTGGCTGCGAGTCTGCAGGGGGCAGCGTTGCAATACTGAATACGGAGAGCGTATTGCTCTCCGCATTCAACGAGGTCTTGCGGACCTGATCCGCACTGTCGGATCAGGTCTGCAAGACCTTTGATAAATAGGCCCCAAGGTCTTTACTGGCTAGCCACGCAGTGGAGTACTTTGATGCATGCAATGGAGCATTGTCCTGCATAAATATCATGGTCTTCTTGAAAGATGTAGACTTTTTCCTGTACTACTGCTTGAAGAAAGTGTATTCTAAAAACTGGCAGTAGGTTTGGGAGTTGATTTTGAGTCTAGCTTCAACCTGAAAAGGTCCAACTAGCTTGTCTTTAATAATACCAGCCCATACCATTACCCCGCCTCCACCTTGCTGAGGTCTGAGTTGAAGTGGAGCTCTGTGCCAGTTACTGATCCAGCCACGGGCCCATTCTTCTGGTCCGTCAAGAGTCACTCTCATCTCATCAGTCCATAAAACCTTTGAAAAATCTGTCTTCAGATATTTCTTGGCCCAGTCTTGACATTTCAACGTATGTGTCTTGTTCAGTGGTGGTCGGTTCAGTCTTCCTTACCTTGGCCATGTCTCTGAGCACCTTGTCCTTCTGGGCACTCCTGGTAGGTTTCAGTTCTGGAATATGACAGCACTGGAGGATAATGGGTTCCTGGTAGCTTCACGTTTGATTCTTCTCAAAACTTTGGTGTTAATTTGCGTCTTTTTTTCTCAACACGTTTCTTGCGACCCTGTTGACTTTTTTCAACAAAACGTTTGATGGTTCTGTGATCACGCCACGATATCTTAGCAATTTCAAGAGTGCTGCTTCCCTCTGAAAGACTTTTTACAATTTTTGACTTTTCAGAGCCAGTTGAACCTCTTTCTTGGCCCATTTTGCCTGAGGAAAAGAAGCTGCCTAATAATTATGCACACCTCAATATAGGGTGCTGATTTCCTAAGGCCACCCCCTCCATCATTACACAAATACACATCACCTGATATGCTGAAATCCAATAAGCAGTCAAGTTTATACAGCTTGGAGTTTGACAATATGCATAAAATTATGATTTGGTCAAAATACTCACTTGCCTAATAATTGTGCACACAGTGTACTTCTATTATCTAATGTTTTATTCTCTTGCTATCCTTTGTTGAAAAATTATTATTATCTTAGGTGCTTCTGATTGGTGGTATGCCACCAATGTTATTGACTCACTCAATGCATTCAGCTAGTTCCCCGTACTGCATTGGTACTTCTTCAACAAAAGATACCAAGAAAATAAAACAAATTGTATAATAGTAGTAAATTGGAAAGTTGTTAAAATTTCTATTCTGTATCTGAATCATGAAAAAAAAAGTTTCATGTCCCTTTAACAGGACAGGACGGTCTAGTCAAATTTAAACTTTCATGATTCAGATAGGGCATGTCATTTTAAACAACTTTCCAATTCACTTTTGTCATCAAATTTGCTTTGTTCTCTTGGTATTCTTAGTTGAAAGCTAAACCTAGGTAGGATCATATTCTAATTTCTAAGCCCTTGAAGGCCGCACTTTGTTTTTTTTAAAAATATTAATAATTCTGGAATAACTGTCCCTTTAAGGGCACATACAACCCAACATTTTTCCCTAATACTAATACTAAATGCATGTTACCAATTGTGCTTCATTCTCTTAGTATCCTTTGTTGAAAAGCATACTTAGGCTAATTTTCTTGGTATCCTTTGTTAAAAGAGCCACTACTACGAGCTAGCTGCTTATTGATTCACCTGATTTTTTTAGCTAGTTCCCAGTAGTGCATTGCTGCTCCTTCAACAAAAGATTCCAAGAAAATGAAGCAAATTTGATAATAGAAATAAATTGGAAAGTTATTTAAAATGATATGCACCATCTGAATCATGAAAGAAACATTTTGTTTTTCCTGTTCCTTTGAAACACCCCAGATGGTTCCAACAGAGGGCCCTGGTGCAACATTTCTTTTTTTAGTGCCACCCAAAGGTATCTCAGTAGTAAGAAATCGTAATAATATACAAACTGCTTTGTTTAATGATTTTGAGGATTGATAAGTGGACCTGCAATCTGCACTAAAAAAGGATCCCCATCATTAGGATCGTACACCTTCTGCACTCATCTACATATAGACTGGTTGCTATGCGCCTAAGGTTGCCACCTCAGCCATGTTTTCCTGGATGCTTATGAGTTCTGCATGTTGCAGGGTAAGCAGGGCGGAACATGTATTGTGTTTCTTGACATCACATGAATAGTGCTGATGAACAGCACAATACGTGTTTCTCCCTACAAACCCTACAGCATGTGTATCCCATAAATGTCCAGGAAAACATGCACTTGGGCCCTGGTGCCACCTCACCTGATGCACTAATGGTAGTTCTGCTCCTAGGGGGCGGGACTTCACAAGTGATTGCTTTTGCAATATTAAATTCCATCAGTGGATGCTTCCTTGCTCCCTATCAGAGTGAGTATTATAAACATTATTATAAAACTTTTTGTTTTGCTTTTAGGAGAAACACACATACAATGTAAAAAGTTTTTCAACATAACAAATCATTCCTGAGATCATCAACATATCCTGACTTTGTGCTATGTTTGTGTTTTCCTTCATTAACTGTAATTATTTTTCTGACTCATCAGTGAAAAGTGCACAGTACTTGCCAATTGATGCATCGCAGGTCATTATGCATTTGCTATTTTGTTTTAGTCTAATGTTTTCATAGCGACATTTGTCTCTTGTTGTGGTGAAAGTCATTATAAGACCGGATTCCGTGCAGGCATCTGCGCCCTCACGTACAACAGTTACCTTAGTGACCTGCATAAATATAACATATCACGAAAAGAATATGACTAATAAGTCTGACCGTCAGAGTGCCAGACAGAGAAAAGACGTAATTCACAATCACGGATTTATCTTTGTGCCATATTTCTCTTTACCTCTTTTGCTATGAATGTCATTAAGCAATTAAAGGCCACAGAATTATTATGTCAGTATCCTTGTTTTTCAGTTTTACAGGAATAATTTTGTGGGTCAAAATACAGATAATATGAGGTTTATAAATTATTCATAAGCTGTTATTCCTGTTAAAAAATGTCTGCACTTTAATCTCTTCGCTGTGAAAGACAAAAAACATCCTCCTGTGTATTGCTGCCTAGAGTGCATAGGGCCAGGGTTGCCACTAGGCGGTAGCGACAAACCCAAAGCCTTATCTGATTGGTTGTGCATCCGGTGACCTCACGAAGACACGCACCAATCAGATCATGCATTATCAGAGCCTCGGGCGCCACAACTACCTCTGGGAACCTAACCATGGGTCCCACCCACCCCCCACAACGTGCTTTTAAAGGTCCTTAGACAGACCGGACTGTTATCCGACGGACGTTTGTCTGTCAGATTATTATCCTTCGCACACACATTCTGAGAACCTTTAAAAGCACGTCCTCGGGGGTGAGACCCATGGTTAGGTTCCTAGAGGCGATTGCGGCACCTGAGGCTCTGATTAAAACAGAACTCTCTGGAGCATATCTGCCCTCAGCCATTAATGCATGATCTGATTGCTCTGTGTCTTTGTGAGGTCACCGGATGCACAACCAATCGGATAAGGCTTAGGGTTTGTCGCTAGCACCTTGTAGGGTTGCCACCATGACAGTTATGAGTTACACATGCTGCAGGGTGTGCAGGGAGGAACTTGTATTGTGCTTCTGGATAACACATAAATAGTGCTGCTGGGGTGCACTAGTCATGTTCCTTCCTGCAAACCCAGCAGCATGTGTAACTCACAACTAATCAGGTTAAAATGGTTGAGGTGGCAACGCTAGATAGGAAGACAGTGTCATCCTTTAGTTACCTCTATATGCTTCAGGGGTGGAAAAATATAACTATAGTTTTCTAGTACAGGGGAAAAAGTTACTAGTCCAGAGAGAAAAGTTACTAGTCCATGGAGTAAAGTTACTAGTCAAGAGGTAAAAAGTTACTAGCCCAGGGAGAAAAGTTACTAGTCCAGAGTGAAAAGTTACTAGTCCAGGGAGAAAAGTTACTAGTCAAGAGTGAAAAAGTTACTAGTCCAGGGAGAAAAGTTACTAGTCCATAGTGAAAAAGTTACTAGTCCAGGGAGAAAAGTTACTAGTCCATCTTTAGAAAGACTCCCCAGCCGAAACGCGTTGAACCTGATTAATCGATTTAAAGATACAGAGCACAGAGAGGAGGTAAAAACGGATCCACAGAGGTCCCACATTGACACTCCAAAGACCCGTCTTAAGCAGCAAAGAAGTCCGTGCAGCAGAACTGCTACCCCAGCAAAGAACCGGACAAATCAATCCCAGAACACAGAGCACGGAGAGGAGGTAAAGACCGGATCCACAGAGGTCCCACACTGACACTCCAAAGACCCGTCTCAAACAGAAAAGAAGCCCGTGCAGCAGAACTGCTACCCCAACAAATGGATTCACAAAAGGGAAATAAAAGGTGAAGTGA